>NC_050737.1:6641822-6789765 GCF_014529535.1 Bradysia coprophila
AAAGATGAGAGATCTTGTCAGGCCTTTTAATGTATTCTTTCTTTCTCCCCGCTCAAACACATAACTTGCATTTTTTTACTTTCGCCCCGGATTTCGAGGGCGAAAGTATCAACTTTCGATGTTGGTATCAAAAAAAATATTGTCTCATTTAAAAATTAATTTTTAAATGAGACAAATATTTTTTTTGATACCAACATCGAAAGTTGATACTTTCGCCTCGAAATCCGGGGCGAAAGTAAAAAAATGCAAGTTATGTGTTTGAGCGGGGGGAGAAAGAAAGAACTACATTAAAAGGCCTGACAAGATCTCTCATCTTTAATTTTTAAATGAGACAAATATTTTTTTTGATACCAACATCGAAAGTTGATACTTTCGCCTCGAAATCCGGGGCGAAAGTAAAAAAATGCAAGTTATGTGTTTGAGCGGGGGAGAAAGAAAGAACTACATTAAAAGGCCTGACAAGATCTCTCATCTTTTGCAAAAAAATATTGTCTCATTTAAAAGATTTTACAAAAAGAAAATCTATGAAATAGCATTACCACTCAATTTCACACCCAAATCACATCCACTCTAACTTAGTCAATATGGTTTAACGAAGAAAATCGTCGTCAATGTCGTTAATCATAACATGAGTATTGTTTTGAAACGTCAACAACCAACACAAAAATCAGATTTTGTGCGGAAATGTGCTTCTTGTACATTACAATCATGCAAACAAACAACAATATTGTCGTTTGGTGTGTTGTGAGGTTCAAAAGAGATGACCCAGTAGAAATAAAATGTCGGCGGTAAGCTTAAAAATTACGTTTAAGCGGAAACGCTTATATGCTTCTTCTTTTTTGATACCAACATCGAAAGTTGATACTTTCGCCCTCGAAATCCGGGGCGAAAGTAAAAAAATGCAAGTTATGTGTTTGAGCGGGGAGAAAGAAAGAATACATAAAGCGAAAGTCAATATACATAATGCGAAAGTCGACTACATAATGTAATAGTCGACTCTTGTCAATAAGTGTACTGCGATCAAAATTGAAATAAAGCGTGGCGCCAGTGCTCTTATTGAAATTAACATACGAAGTTGATACTTTTTGTTGCTGAATGATTTGTTAGTTATTTGTTAATTTTTGTGTGTGTTGTTGTTGTGATGGCAAAATAATTAAATTTTTGATATACCAGGGGGCTGCCGCCCCCTGGACCCCCGCATTTTCTGGCTAAATGCCTTCATATTTCAATATTTTGTTCTGCTGTTTGCGATACGTATCAACTTTCGATGTTGGTATCAAAAAAAATAGTATGAACGACTCGGGGCAAAAGTAAAAAAATTCAACCTGTGCGATTGAGGCCCTTGCCTTCGGCGCGGGCATCAACTCTCGCACACGGTTGAATTTTTTTACTTTCGCCCCTTGTCATTCAATGTACTATTTCATGCTTCGGGGCCGAAAATGAGGGCAATTTTTCGAATTTTCTCGGGTTTCCGGCCCTCTGCATGAAAACTCACATGTGCACCTGTTTGGGACGGTTGATTTAAGGCACTTTCGCTTGTAGACCTCACTTCGTTCGGCCTACAATCCGCGAAATTGCCTAAAATCAATCGTCCAAAACAGGTACACAAATGACTATTTCATGCTTCGGGGCCGAAAATGAGGGCAATTTTTCGAATTTTCTCGGGTTTCCGGCCCTCTGCATGAAAACTCACATGTGCACCTGTTTGGGACGGTTGATTTAAGGCACTTTCGCTTGTAAGCCTCACTTCGTTCGGCCTACAATCCGCGAAATTGCCTAAAATCAATCGTCCAAAACAGGTACACAAATGACTATTGAGAATGCCCGATATACGAGTTTCTTGTTTTTCGGGTTTCTGCTGACATGTGACAAAAAATCGCGAAAAAAATCGATCTGTCCCTCCCTTACTGTTTTCGTAATAAAAAAAAAAATAAACAGAAGTCGGCTCAAAAATATGTATGTAATGACTATTAGCATGCGAAAAAGGAATATTCATAGAAATTTCCGAGTAACGAACTTCTGAAAACTACTAACTTAGATGGACCTTGGGCAAAAATAAAAATGTACCAAATGAAGCTTATGCTCACTTTTGCATAGTGATTCGAAGATAAATGATCTAATTTTCAAAATATATAAATTCTGATAAGGAACTATTTACTGTTAAGTTATGGCAATCGAATGCACTCTCAGATTATGTTCGTTGATACCTAGTATGCTGGTCGTACATATTATGTTGCGTGAAAACATAGTCGGCATAACTTTGTAACATAAAATCATTCTGTAATAAATCATTCTACCAACCGGACGTGTCGAAGTTTATTCTGAATCACCAAGAGGTTATGCGCCCAGCTTAACCAGAAATAAGAAAAGACAATAGCAGTGGGCTATTGCCGGTAGCAGAGGGCTGTCGCGTTTTGTGTTGAAAAAGTCGTTAGCAGTGGGCTATCGCCGGTAGCAGTGGGCTATCGTATCTGAATTGGAAAAGTCGTTAGCAGTAGGCTATCGCCGGTAGCAGTGGGCTATCGTATTTGCATTGGAACAGCAGTGTGCTGAAATCGATTGCGGCAGTGGGCCACAACAAATTCAAAATGGAAATGGAAGACGAAAAGAGTGAAATCAAGAAGCTGTACCTGTTCAATGGAAAGGACTTCAATAATTGGAAGTTCCGAGTCGAAACGCTGCTCAAAGAACACGACGTTGAAAACTTTCTAGTCCAAGCATTGGATGAACACGAATCGATCGTAATAACGAATGTCGACACTGCAGCTGATCGAAGGAGGAAAGCTAACTTGAAGGAAACGTTGAGGAAGAAAGAGCGGAAATGTTTTTCATTGATTGTGCAACGAATTGGGAACGACTACCTCGAATATGTTAAGGACAAGACAAATCCGAAAGAGGCGTGGCAATCATTGTGTGATGCGTTCGAGCGTAAAGGAGTATCGAATCGCATGTTCCTTCGGCGTAAATTGTCGTCGTTGAGAATGGACGATAGCGACAGTTTGGAGACCCATTTGCTAAAGTTTGATAAAATCGTTAGAAGTGTGAAGTCAGTGGGTGCCAATATGGAGGAAGAGGACATTATTTGTCAGCTGCTCATTTCACTTCCCAAGATGTATGATCCGGTCGTAACAGCACTCGAAACGATGAAGCCAGAAGAACTTACGTTGGAGTTTGTCAAAGGACGTTTGCTCGATTGTGATGTGAAACGAAAAACCAATGCCATTCAAAGCAATCAAATGTTACATCTGTGGCAAAACTGGTCATTTTCAAAATGATTGTCCAGAAAACGCGAATCGACATTACCGAAACAATGGTACCGGATGCAAGAATTGTTGTCACAGCGCTAATCAAGCGCAAACAACTGAAAGTCGAGACGATGGCGATGGTGACGGTAATAGTTCTTTATAGACGAGCATACGATTGAGGAGGTGTGTTAAGTTATGGCAATCGAATGCACTCTCAGATTATGTTCGTTGATACCTAGTATGCTGGTCGTACATATTATGTTGCGTGAAAACATAGTCGGCATAACTTTGTAACATAAAATCATTCTGTAATAAATCATTCTACCAACCGGACGTGTCGAAGTTTATTCTGAATCACCAAGATTTACAAATTTTCAACCTGGACTTTTAGAATACCAACAAAATCTGACAATTTTTCGCTAGCTAACCTTGACGTTCAGAAAAATGTATTAACGTCGAGGGGTGACGCACTTCCATTTAATCCAAAAAAAAATTTTTAGTTTTACCGAAATAATTAGGCTACCCACCTGAAAAATTTGTAAAGTAATTGCGAAAAATATATTTGCACGATCCCCAGCTCGTTTAAGTACTCGTGAGGTATAGGAAATTTTTTTTTTGTTAAAAATGGTATTAAATTTATTTAATCCATTTAATCCACTTTACACCAAAAACTCCTAAAAGTGGATTTTTTCGCTTTTTAACATTGTAGTATGAGTTGTGGTACGTGGTTCGATCAAAATCAACAATTTTTAAGACTTCTACAGTATTTGATAAAATGGACTTTTTTCCTATTTAATCCATTTAATCCAATTTGTATTCCATTTAATCCATTTAATCCATTTAATCCATTAAATCCATTTAATACCATTTAATCCATTTAATCTAGAAGTGAGTCACCCCTCGATTAACGTGTCATTTTTTCACCTGTTGGGTGGGCCAGATCTCTTGACTGTTTGTCTGAGCTTCTCAACACTATTTTTATTGGCAATGATTTATTGATTTATTTTAATGAAATGTAATTTTGTATGTTTGTTGATGGCCACAAAAACGCATTTAGAAGAAGAACTACTAGAACGGTCTAATAAATCTCTCATTGATGATTTAATTCTGTTTAGTTTCACTGAGAATCTTCGAAAATTTGTATATAAAATGCCCCGGTAAAAAATGACGTATGTTTTCAATAAAATTTAAACTCGTGTAACTTCACACTCTTTAATTTTGGTTCTGTTTTGTTTACAAGGAAAAATCAAATAACAAGACTCCAGATCGTTTTAACAAAGAGTAGAAAAAGCTTCTTTCGAACTACTCCGAGATGGTTGAACCGATGCCACCCAATTAATTTTTGTTCTATTTATTCGGTCTTGTTTACAAGGCAAAGTCACATAACAAGAAAAATACTATTGAAATAGATACAAAAATTCTGTCAGCAACATCAGCCTGTTCGTTAGACCAACATAATCTATCGTAGAACCTAACCTCAGGAATTAATTCCGTTCTCCACCAAACATGTTTTTTTAAATCGGTTGAATTTTGCTCCAGTTGTCGTGTTAAAAAGAGCAGAAAAGGCTTCTTTCGAGAACTACCACCAGATGGTTGAACCGATACCACCCATTTTCGAACTTGACCAGAGTATTTCAATACTTCGTCGAATAAAAAAAAACGTTTTTGAAAATCGGTTGAACTTTGCTCCATTTATTCCCTTGACTGTAAGTCAGGGTCTAACGGCGGAAAATGAGGGTCCGTTACCAAATTTTTTTTTAAAGTTGTAAATGAGTGTCCGTTACCAAATTTTTTTTTTCTTTGAAAAAATTGGGAATGAGTGTCCGTTACCAAATTTTTTTTTAGTTGTAAATGAGTGTCCGTTACCAAAAATTTTTATTTTTGAAAAAGTTGGAAATGAGTGTCCGTTACAAAAAAAATTTTTTTTTGGAAAAAGTAAGAAATGAGTGTTCGTTACCAAAAATTTTTTTTAGTTGTAAATGAGTGTCCGTTACCAAAAAAAAAATTTTTTTTGGAAAAAGTTGGAAATGAGTGTCCGTTACCAAAAAAAAAATTTTTTTGAAAAAATTTGGAAATGAGTGTCCGTTACCAAAATTTTTTTCAGTTGTAAATGAGTGTCCGTTACCAAAATTTTTATTTTTGAAAAGTTGGAAATGAGTGTCCGTTACAAAAAAAAAAATTTTTGGAAAAAGTAAGAAATGAGTGTTTGTTACCAAAAATTTTTTTTAGTTGTAAATGAGTGTCCGTTACCAAAAAAATTTTTTTTTTGGAAAAAGTTGGAAATGAGTGTCCGTTACCAAAAAAAATTTTTTTGTAAAAAATTGGAATTGAGTGTCCGTTACCAACAAATTTTATTTAAAGTAGAAAATGATTGTCGGTTACCAAATCTTTTTTTTTGAAATGAGTGTCCGTTACCAAAAATTTTTTTTTTTTTCAAAAAAGTTGGAAAGTTGTCCGTTACCAAATTTTTTTTTCGAAAAAGTTGGAAATGAGTATCCGTTACCAAAAATTTTTTTTTGGAAAAAGTAGGAAATGAGTGTCCGTTACCAATTTTTTTTTAAAGTTGCCAAAAAAAACGAAATAAAGCTCCTTCAGGAAATGCTTGTAAACACTCTAGATCGCGTAAATTTGGTATGATTTTTTTGAAATTGGTTTCAATCGAATCGCAATTGAATTCTACGGGCTAAGTTCGTCAATGAGTTCAGCCGACCGAGTAGATACGGATTGGTGGAATGACATATCTGAGTGTAAGGGCAGGCCGCTAAATGCTTTTAGACACTCTAGATCGCGTAAATTTAGTCCGATTTTCTTGAAATTTGTTTCAATCGAATCGCAGTTAAGTTCGTAAATGAGCCCGTTTGGCCGAGGAGATGTGGTTTGGTGGGATGACATGTATGAGTGTTAATCAAACGAATGTTACCAAATTAGAATAAATGTACACCAAAAAAAAAGTTCTACGTTTAAATCGCCCAAAAACGCGATAAGACCAATGGTTTACTTATCCGTACACTATGTACATTTAAAACGTACAGTAAGTGTTATACAGGCTATGACGTTTAATTGTCAATTTGAGATTTGGTCGAAGCTTATTAATGATTCGTAATGGTACAATCATCTGTTTTTTAGTTTTACAAAAGGCTCACAAGCAAAAAAAGAAAAAGAAAAAAAAAACAAAAGCTTTCACTGGATTTGAACCGGGTATCTCTCCCACGCCAGGCTGAGACTTTCCAGCTGAGCTAACAGGCCGTTGAGAGAATCGAAGTGGTGCTTTTTAAGTTTCAGATTCGACGTAGCAAAATGTAAAAAATCGTTGAACTTGTAAATTTTGTAAAAGTTTTTAGACCCGTACGAAGTACTGGGGTCTTATAGGTTTACGCATACGTTTGTAACACGTCGAATTGGACTCCCTGAGTAAGGGGAAACCTATTGTGGTTGTCTAGAGATGCCAAATCCGCGAAAAAAAAAATGTCCGTCTGTCCGTCTGTCCGTCTGTCTGTCTGCACGATAACTTGAGTAAAACGCATCCGATTTTGAAAATTCTTTTTTTTCCCGTTTGGTAATGTCAAAAGACAGGCTAAGTTCGAAGATGAGTGATTTTAGATCGACCCCTCCCGAGCTGTGGCCCAATAAGTGCTTTACGGTTTTTCGAAGATATCTCCGGACATTTAAACGTTAAACTTGTAAGGGATACGTCAAATAAAAGGTATTTACAATACCGATCGACAAAAAAAAAAGTTTATGGAAGTCGGATGACCGAGTCGTGAGTTAGACCCCTTGGTGTGGAACAGGCACAGGGCGGCAAGCAGTTTTTGCTTGTAGGTCGGCCACATTTGAACATATTTCGTTCGTTTTAGCTTTATTAGATAGGTATTGACCGTACCAATCAGGGAGCTAGGTCTCTTGGAGTGAGCTCTTATCTGGCTACTCGGCCGTACAGTGAACGTGGAGTATTTTGTCAATATCTCGAGTAAATTTTGACCGAATTTCATGAATTTTTTTTTTGTTTGAAAGGTATTAACGAATGTAAAGCGTCGGTACTATTTCCGGTCTCCTAACAAAATGGCTGCCGGCGGCCATATTGGATTTTATTAAAAGTGATATAAAGTGGGAAAAATGATGCTTAGAGAGTTTCTGTTAACATGGAAATAATGTGTTAAGTGTGAGGGGTTTCAGGGATTCCATATATGGACATCTATATATACCTATATACAGCTATATTGAGCTATATACAGGCATATAGAGCTATATAATAGCATATTCCTCTGTGAAATGTTTATTTATAGTGAAATATAGTTAAATATAGCGGTATATAGCTGTTTAAATAGGAATTTATGAAATTTGTCTTCGTAGGGGGCTGTCTATATTGCCTCCGGCAATTTAGTTGTATATGATAACAAGGCAAAGAGTGGATAATGTAAGTGATTTTAAAGGGAGAATAGTTTTTCAGCAGAGAAGAAAATGAAGTAAGAGAAATGAAGAGTTTCACATTAAAGGCTTTTGATACGAATAGGTGTTTCGTACTGGTCGGCGTTAGCTATGTTTTTTTAATATTTCCAATCTCAACAGGAATATAATTTCAAATTGAAGATGGCAAAATAAAATCTATAAAAAGTAATCGTTGATGTTAATAACTGGCACGATGCTATAGATCATCTTCAAGATACGGTACTTTTACAAGTAACCTTACTTAAGTTTCGTTCATTCATTCATTTGTATGAGATTTTTTAACGCGGTGTCCTTTCTTATCGTGGAGCGGCCTTGAAGATGATCTATGATTTCTTAAAACAATTCATAGCATCGTGTCAGTTATTAACATCAACTGTCAAATGATAGTTTTCTACTAGCAAATAGTTTGTACTTGCCGCACCCTGCGAAACTGAAATTTTCATTTTCGCAGGGGTTCGCAAGTAAAATACCTTACGTAATTGTTTGGAGATTGTTATTTTGCCACGAGGGATTATAACCCTCGCCTTCGGCTCTGGCTACAAAGCTCCCTCTAGGCAAAATAAAAATTTCCAAACAAGGACGTAATGAACTATTCCTACTTTAAGTCTGCAGTCACATTTGAACCTAACTGGTAGTGGTAGAGAAACTAGCTGCAAATTATACTAGTTACTAGTATTTATTAATTTTCATTTATCAACTACCTTGATCGGCCTCTACCTTATATTTCAGATTATTTTGTTAACATTCAACCAATGAAAATTACAGTTTAGTCTAAGAAAATAATATAAAAAAGATATCTAAGCGAAATGAGGTCAAATTGGGTGAAATATGTAAATCGAAATAAAATTACAAATTATGTCTTAGAAGAGTAGTATGGACTCATTTAATGAAGCTCACATGCAAAGTGATTGATATTCGTTGAAAATTCATCAATTTTATTCATGATTTTGTTGACAATTTTGAATTGAAGGATGTACAATGAAAAGTCCTAGTTTGGTGAGCGCCCACGTTTTATGAAAGTGCCCATGCTCTGCCCACCGCCCGCGAATTTTGAAGCCCATGACGCCTATGCCCATGGTACAAAAGTCTCTACTTGAAACATAATGTCATAAATACTTCCCATAAATTACTTATAAATCTATCTTGGAAACCCAAATTATCTAATATCAGTCAAGGGGCCTACCCGCCAAAGGCCGGGACCTAGTCGTGTTAAAAAGAGCAGAAAAGACTTCTTTCGAGAACTACTACCAGATGGTTGAACCGATACCGCCATTTTTGAACTTGACCTGAGGATTTCAATACTTCGTCAAATAAAAAAAAGTTTTTGAAAATCGGTTGAGATTTACTCAAGTTATCGTGTTAAAAAAGAGCACAAAATTGCTACATTTAACGTTTTTTCATCACATTTCCACACATTTTTGATCATGTGAACGTGTTACGTACGGTGTATTTTCTTTTGTAAAACCCATGACTTACAGTCAGGGGAATAACTTTCGCGTGCGAATAGTCCTTACGATGCTACTTGCATGGGAGTCTAGATCTAGAATATTTTCTGACCTGGGCTGTTGAAATTTAAAAATGTTTAAATAATTTCTAAAAACAAAAAATTTAACCTTTTAACGGGTCGCGACGACCGCTTATAGGTGGAACCGCGCCTAATGGTCAAATGCAAAACGTCATTACAAATATAATAATTTAAAAAAAAATGCAATACAGTTGTCCGGACACCAACAATTAATTAACTGTATATTATACTGTTAACTCCTTTGATCAGTGTGATATCATGCTGTATACACATATTTACAATTGCAACGATTAAAAGCCTACCCCAACAAAATCTATTCCCCAACAACGTATTCCATACTCGGCAATTCGCTCATTTACGAACGAAGAGTATGTGAGAAACACTTGTTGTTCGATTTCATTCAATACATTTACCTCACAAAAATATTCATTTATCCTTTTACCGTGTTCAACATAGCCATATATATAACTAGCTATACACTATCCATACATCCACTCCATGTATACGGTGCCTGTTGAAATCCATGCCATGTTCAACGTGAAAATGAGAATAAAAAATGAGAACATTTTCATGCGATTGGCAAGCATGCGCTGATAATAAATTGAAAATTGCTTAATAAAAAGGGCGTTTATGTTAAACCACCGAATGCACCGAAATTTTAAACCTTTTTTTGAGGTGCACTTGGTGTATGACACAGACTATAGGTATATGTTCGTTCTGGGTGTCTATTGTATTACAAAACATTTTTCCGTATTTACAGAGAACATACAATTCTGTACAAATGGCGGAGATACGTGAATATAGTTCACAAAGCAACAAGTCCTCAGGTAAAAGTCATATACCATAGTAATGGTATTTAAGTTTGGTGTTAAATAACATCATGAATCATGCAGGATATCACGGTTATAATTAATGAATGAAATTAAAACAAATTACTGTAAAGAATCTCAGTTTCAGTTCCGCACACTATATATCTAGAATATTTTTTGCTTTTGGAAAAAACCTTATTAAACATGAAATATATGCAAAAAAGATCAAATAGCACAACTAACTATTTTGCTGGAAAATGTAAAATCTAGAACAAAAAATAGTTACAATTCATTGCCGCTCATACAATATCAAACTAGTATATATTAATTAGAATCCCGAATCGAATGTACTATATATGCCTTTACCCCTCTGAAAAGATCTCAACTGAGACGAAATACCAGGTTTGTTTAGTTGAGTTTGTTCGTTTTGCCATTCGGGTAGGTATATAGGCCAGAATATGTTGCTGTTATTTCGAATGGTGTACATTGTACGTTGAAAATTAATTGCTTTTGATATAACTCGACATTGCCATGGTCGTATTTTTTTTTCTCTTTCCTTTAACCATATTAATAATGTAGACTGTGTAGGTGATGATGGATTTGGTTCAATCAACTAGACCTGAAAGGTGGAAGAAATCCAATTTAATAATAAAAAATGTAGCCACATTTTGGTTGAACGTTGGTTAAACCAATTGACAGAAATATTAAATTTTTAACCGAGTTCCAAGCGTCTTTGTCCGTTATTTTCAATATTCAAAACAAACTTTATATGGGGAAAAAATGCCGCCTATGAGCACTACCTGATTACGGGTCAATAAGTGATAAGAAGTACGTAGGTGATCCGATAGTTCTATCGCAAGTCTATGACATTTAGGATGATAAAAGCCATTAGCTATAACAAGGCCTATTTTTAGGAATTTATATCTTAAAAATTCGATAAAATTGTTAAATTCCTAAAAATAGGCACTGATCTGTAATATAAAGTTCTTAATGTTTGTTTGTCTCTATAGGAGCACAGACGAACAGTAACAGAGACTTGAAACTTGGCATACCGCTTACCAAGGCAGAACGCGCAAATTCTTTTATTCAGTCTCATTCAATATTTGACGCTTATTTTTCTGTTTGCATTTTTTTTTGAATGGGGAAACATTTTTGTAACGCGTTTTACTTGTGACGATTAAAAATATTTTTTGTGGAAAGTATATTTTTGACGCGTGAAAATATTTTTTCAGACGAAAATATTTAAAAGAAAAAACAATCGAACGAAAATACCTCTATTTATATTGGAAGTTTTGCGCTTCAACATTTCATATTCTAGATTCGTTGTAACTTGTTAGAATATTGATTAGTTCGACAGACGTACCAGATGCTGTGTGCGTTTTTGACTCGTTAATGTGTGCAAAGAAGCAATTGTCTGCTATTGAAGATGAACTCATCACAAAACTAACATATTCTGATATTTATGTCTAGAAGTAAATGTTGCAATGACTGTTATTGTTGTTGTATATCATCCTATCAGATTTTTTTTAAAAACAGAAACTCCTAAAATTGTTATACATTTTAAAGACCACTGTACCCTCTGTAGACACGACTAGTAACTCTAATTTGAGAGACTAGAAATAATTTCTAGTCTACTAAATTAAGAAGTAAGATGGCGATTAACACAATACAGAGTTCCTTCATAAATCAAACATTGTTTCCGTTAAGTATTCCGGGATCTTATTATCTACACAACCGTTGCAGAAATCAAAAGGTTGCAAATTTACCTGCACAATATCCAAACAACACCCGAAATACAAAATTACGATAACTTCGTCCGTTGTTTTGTCAGTAACTATAGGTAAGAACTCAGATGCAAAATACCAAACTTTAACACACAATCAGCCAAATAAATATAATCCGTACAAACATTCCAACAGCTTCGTTGCAGTCTCTCATCCTTTCCATTGAAATTAGTACAACCTGATTTCAGAGGATTATGTGTTTCGTATTATATGAAGCAAAATAATTCGCAAATTGCATATCAAATTTTGATTAGAACAAATCATCCACACCACCTACCAATGATGTAAATTATGTGTGACAAAACTACGAATATGCTGGAAACGTCCTTGAAAACTGTTTCGCTAATTGAGTAATGCTCTACATAAATGTGAATTTTAACTGGCCGATTAAATGCGTTCTTGATATCACAGTAAATTCAACATGCTGTAACGTTTATAGTTCGCCAAATATTACATCAAAACCGACTAAAATTGTTAGTATGCAAACTGCATCAATTCTCTACAAATTGAATATCGCATGAGGTAAAAGGTCACCTACTTCGAACAATGAATATAGTTATCGCAGGTGAGAAATGTTGTAGACTGAAAACATTAAATCCAACACACGATTTTTCAACTTTGACACCAAGAAGAGCATTGAAATAGTAATTTATGCATCAAGTTGCGAAAAGTGGCTTTTTTCGTCACTAGATGTGTGTACCACATCGTGTTACAATTTATTGATCATTTAGTGATATTAGGTGTTTAGGTCCTGAAGATTCGATTTTATGTTAAGTTTGACTGATTTTAGTTGGCCGATAAATTAATATGATTTGTTATCCGCTACCGCGTACTAAAAAACGTACTTGTCGGAATATCATAAGAACAATATAAAAGTAGAAACCCAAACAAATTTGTATAGAGTGTCACAATTGGTAAGCTTTTTTCAAATGTCAACGATAATTTTCGTTTCCACTGTGCGGCAATTTCTCATTTCAAATTACATGTCCACAAGCATATTACTACAACATACAATAACACCTACTCATATGATCCTCTGATGGTCCGTTGCCAATATGTAACGTTAAAAATATCGAATGTCCTAAAGCGTGAGGCATTTGTTAAAGTCCTGCAAAATGTCGCTGCTTCTCCCTTCCATATTTCTATTCTATAGTCAAAGGGGAACGACTTTTTCGTTCGTTAGTTAGTGTTGTATTTTGCAGGACTTCACAAATGCCCCACGCTATGTCCTAAACCTTTGATAATAACTTCTGTCGAGGGACTCATCATAGTGGAATGATTGTAGGATTAAGTAGCCTTAGTTAAGAATAAAATTGAATTTTCATCCGTGCGGATTCTCAACTGAAATGCGGTGAGAAGATGTCGTTTTCTTGACGTTCTCTCTGATGACAGTTCAGGTGAGAAAAGTTTTATTTTCTCACCTCTTGTTTCTCCCTTGGGCTGAACCAGAGCTTTTTTTTCTTTGTAACTGTCTCTTTGTTTTGGTTTTGAAAAATGGTGAAGCACGGTTTCGTGGATAAAAACGATTTTTCACGCCACGCACAGATGAAAAAATTTGTGATCACCTCGGGGAGAAATAGGATATTCCAACTCGCCTCGCTCTGGTCGTACTCTTTCTCTAGTATTGGAATTTCCTATTTTCTCCCCTTGGTAAACAAATAAAAGCTTAGAAATAAACACCCGGAAGGTAAGTCCGGTATTGTATTTGTAGTCCAGATATCGTTTGATATCCACAAGAGTAGCCAATTACCAAGCTCTGTCAATAAGAAATTAAAAAGTCTTATCATGTGAACTTAAGGTATAATTATTATCGGTGATCATAATTACTACTTAAGAAGAACTTTTATTTGTGTAAAATTAGTCAGTTTTTGCACCTTGCTTAGAGAGTCGTATTCCAACCCTGATGTGGGTTGGAATCAAGAACAAAAGATTAAACAAAATTCTTTGAAAAATAAAACGAACTTTTTAATGCGCTGTGACACCGTCACAGAACACTGAATAGAGAAGTTAAAAAGTGTACGATATGGTCTGAAAAAAAAAAATCGTAAAAAAGTGAATTGCATTGACTGATGGAAGTTATCTTTCGGTTTATTTACCGCAAATAAAATTGCAACCGGCCAGTATGGCACCATCTTCCGTCAATTTTTAAGGTGTTTTATGAATAATGCACCATTTTTGTTCACCTCTCACCTGCTCATTCCGTCAGTGCACGGCGATGGAAAGTAAAATAAATTTGTGTTGCTGTAAGTAAGTTTCAAAAACATGTAATCCTGCTAGTAAAATGGAGATGTGTGTAAGAGATGATTTATAAAATTTTGCAGCAATAAAGTTACAGCTTAAAACTTGCAATTCACAACACCGATGTGTGGTAAGGTGATCCATTCCGCAAAAAAGACATTTATACGGTGTCTGTATACTCAAAGTTGTGTTACCCACGCAATTTTTTATGTTTATTATATGTATCACAAAATCTACCTACTCAATAAATACAGCGCACAATCTTACGCTCCCATGTTGGTGGTGAAAGGGAAATTTTCCGTTGCTTTTTCCATTCAGTGGCATCCGTTTTTCCCCAGCTGAATGCTATTTTTCTCCTATTTTTCTCCAACCTGACGATATATGTATTTTGTACATGTAGCTATGTTGTTTACCGAAACGGATCGTCAGAGAGGCAGCGTCTTACCCCGTGAAAATGAGCTAGTTTAGTCTGGGCATAACTGAATAACAAGAAACAACAAGTGTTTTCAGGACTGCAATCGACACTGTTGCAATTAATTTAAAAAATTCAAATTTAATTATTATTCCGGAAAGAAAATTTTTTGTTTTTGATTTTTTTTACCTACGACAAACGGTCAGCGTATAAAAATTGGTTTACTAAATAAAAAAATAAAATAAAAAATTGTGGATTAAGTACTGGATAGTGAATGAAGGCACATCTCTATGAATAGTAATTTGTAGGACAGAGAAAGATTATACGCCAGGTGTGCGTTTGTGGTTTTATTTATTTTTTCTTTTTTGGGTAAGGATTCGTCAATTTTTAATGGAATCTTGATTTCTTTTTCTTAACAAAAATTAGTAAATTAATTAATTCATAATTTGTTAAGAAAAATATAATTAATTGATTCGCGAAGCCTTATCGAAATGATGAAAAACAATAAACAAAAATCCCCATTTGTTCAAATTAAACGGATCGTTTGATAAATTAAAAAAAAGGAGTGAAAGAGTGTGTACAAAATAGTTTCCGACTCGAAGTGAAATGCAAAGGTGAATATAATGCTTCAAACAAGTTTCCACTTAATTTGCTAAATGTGGCTTTGTGTTGCTATAATGTGTTATAAATGAAATTTTAAATGATCCGTGAAATTTGGTAAACACCAAAACCCAAACAGTGATCCATGAATGAACTTTAAAATCGGCGGAATGAATTTCAAAATGGGCAATGTTTGTTAACTTTTTTATTTCCGAATTTACATCTCTTCGTTATAAACAGTGCATAGATAGGTGAAGTGGATATTCAACAAGCTAAAATGGATACATTTTGGATACAGTGCTTTTTATGTGGATTATTTTTGCTGACTCATTCAACATGTGAGTTTAGCATTTTCTATGGTTGTTCTATTATATATTTAATGTGTCATGCAAACTGTTGCATTTCTTTTGATCAAAAAATCTGTGAATGTTGGAATATGCGAAATGGTCGTTTGGATGTGTGTATGGGGTGGTGTTTTTCATATATATATGGAAAAAATAATAACAACACACAGTCCTTCTGTGGTAATTTATTATTTTTGCTGTCAGAATGAGACACACAAAAGGATGCGATTCGGATAGTTTTTGTATAACATATTCGCTGTTTTCTTCAATTTGTTTAAAAAAAAAACCTTTTTTCAGTTGAAAATTTCCTCTATAAATCATAGGACAAGAAGCACATATGGCAAACACAAAATCTTTATATAGAATTAAATTGCTTTGGATATGGATGGGGATGAATTTTTGACTGATAGAGCTTTTAGAGTGGATTTTTATTATATGTTTTCAGGTCATTTGGATTTAACTGTCGTTTTGTTATATCGATTCAATGTTATTTTTATACGCTACAACGCTACGACAACTGACACATAAAATCTATTAATCCATTAATCGACAACGAAACATTGTAGGTCAACGAAACTTTAGGTTTTGTGATTCATTTTGTGTCTCGAATCTCTTATAGTTGGATAAGTAAAATTTCTAGCCTTCAGTTCGTTTGATAGAACTTTTAATAATTTTATCAAACAAAAATTAAAGAGAGTAAATATCTTGTTCGTCCTAAGTATCCTGTTTATTGATCTCACACCTATCTAAAAAAAAAATAATATAAAATATGAAAGTCTACACCAGCAGCAAACAGTGGGTAAATCCCCATTTGCATTATTCATTTTTATAAAAATAAATTGATAGGAGGAAATCTAGAACAAACAAAAAATGAGAAATATGACGAAAATACATTTGCAAATGCAAAAAGGTGGACCTCGATGGCGAAAACTGATTTCCACGCCACCAATATGAACTCTGTAACTAATTTAGATTCATATGTTTTTCATGAGTTTCATACACAATCTTTTACTTCATTTGATTTAACATGTATTTTTTGTATAAGAACACAAGATCGACCTCCTTTTGCTTGCTTTAGCCGTCGCTGTTGAAAACAGATGCCTAGTCAGTCAGTCTGACATTTATTGTTTAATCAATGATAAAATCTTTTACGAATCGAAGAACTGCACATACAGTCCGAGGACTGGTACAATAACCCCATTCCACATTTTAAAAATCAATCATAAGCCAGTAATCTAAAAATTGTTCTCGATGAACATCCGGAAATGTACTAGTAAAATGTTAGAAATGTTAGAGGTATGTGGTGCTAGACTGATTGATACACATTTTGATTTCAGCGTCATGTGGCTTTGACTCTCGATTTTTCTGTTCATTCCCTCAGGCAATATGAAATTACGAACTCGCTTGATTTTTTTAAAAGTTTTAAAACAACAGCAGTTCCAGTATATACAGCAGATACAGTACGTAAGGGATTTTAAATGCACTCAAAAAAGTAAATAAAGTCCGCTGCGAGCAAATCAGGAAAAACTCGAGGAATTCATTAAGGAATACTGAGAATTTTTCGACTCAAAATTTCGTTGCAAAACAATGCTTTAAAGCGCATTGATTCATTGCACATAAAAATAAATTCAATGTTGAACATGACACACAACAATGTGCTACAATATCAATATCACCCTCGGCGATATGAAACAACATTTTTAGTGTGTAAATCAATGAATTGGTGTTCTATGTTTTCCGTTAACAGGGAAATTTAGTTTGTTTCGTGGCGAATCTATTTTCCGTTACTTTTCTTCCTTATTTCGGTAGCTATCCATTTACCGTAAGTTTATTATTTCTATCGGAAGTTTGTTATTTCTGTCAGAATCATAGAAACGGAATTCATTTATCAAAACATTTCATGATTACTCTTTTTTTTCCCAGTTTCGTAATAATGACGATGAAAATCTTAATAAACAAACTTTGGATATATTATTAGCAAAAGCAATGTTAATTTTCCGTATCGTAGGACATACGTTAATCCCGACAGCTTAAAAGTTTTTCAAGGCATTGACTAAATAGCAATATGGAAAACTGATTAAGGGAAGGAAGACTTGCAAAATATCAGAAAGCAGCGGATGGGATTTATTGATGTCTTCTTAGTTTCTCTTGTTAAACAGATTTCCCGTTTGTTTTAAGTTTGTGCAAAAGCAATTTTGAAAGCGTTTAACATCGTAAAGAAAACCGCGCTGCATTAATTAGTGGTAAAGAAGGATGCAAAGTTTCTCTTTTCAGAAGATATTTGCTTTTTCGTTCGAATAAGCACCTTAATTTATCAGCATTACAGTCAGAGGAAGTGAAATTTCAGCATGACTTTCCTTCAGCTGTTCACAATGAAAACTGTTTATACGTCTTTGTACGGTTTTACAACTACCACTAGCAGCTTCAACAGTTTAAACAAGTACGGACAGTTTTGATAGGATGTGTTGATCAACTGAAGCAAATTCATGCTGATATTTCACTACTGTCTCTGACTGTAAGAGCTAGTCTTTAAACTTTCAGAAAAAATAATTGTATCGCCTTATCATCATGAAATCTGTTACTTTTTTTGTTTAAAGTAGAACCATATGATTCTCTCACTATTTAGTGAACAAAAATAATCAAAGCTCATAGCCAGTCCTTGCAGTTAATATTTGATTGAAGAAATCGGGTCCACCGAAATGGCTTATGTACGCTGTAATTCTCTATGTTTTTTGAACAGATTCGTTAAAGAGGTCTGGTTTTTGTGTTGATACTTATATATAAGGGAGCACATAGTTCGAGGCAAGGACTTTAAAAAAATTGTTTTTTTTTTGGAAATTTGAAAAAGTTTTAAGTAATATTTGAGAGACAGTTGGTTAAAAAATAGTCACCCGAAGTGTTTTCTTATTGTTGTCGTAATTTTCCCTAACAGGCGAACTTCATGCTCTTTCAATTGAAACTTTCCCTTAACTGCCACTTTCCACAACTCGCTGCAAGCTCTACGGCACATACAAAGATTTATTTTGTGTAATAGCAGTGCTGGTGAAAATTGGGGATATCGTGTGAGGGAAGCAATAAAAGGGTCGAGTGCACCAAAGGCAAATCTTTATTTTTCACATTATGTGTTTTAATGGCAGGTTGAAGCTATTGAAACATCTTAAACACACCCAGCCAATATATTTATCTGGCCAATAAAGTTTCGGATTTTTTTTATTTATGACGCACGCATGTAACATTCATTACACAGATATCATACCCAACTTTTGCCTTTGAATTTCGAAACAATTGCGTACTACATTTTATGTGCTAGTGGATGGTGAGAATGTGTTGGCTTGGTTTTTTTACTGTCGTAATGGGGACTAAACAGCACTTTATCTCTGGCTAGTCCATAAAAATGATTTCCACAAGCGAACCGAATTTTGGTACTTTTGGTCAGGAATTGTCCTAATTCTAATATTTGACATAGACAGAAATTTTATTTCAGTAAACCCATAACTCCACTCGTTGCCTCAAGTGAAGATGCGATGAGCACATGAAAATTACTTATTTCATTGCTAATGAAAAGCAGCTGTTTCAAACAATGCTTATAAACGCTTTCTCGACATGGTTTGCTTCCAGTGGTGGATACACATATATTATGCGGTACTAATTGAGAAAGTAATAAGTAGAGAGCTTAAAAAGTTGGAAAATGAAAAATTCATATTCTGTGCAGTTCACTCAGGGTGGAACTGGCAACCAAAAGGTGCAGTGGCTGCCAAAAGGCGCCTAAGGATACAAGTTTTAAATGAAAGATACTTTAATGTAGGAGAAAAGAGAGGAGAATTCACTAAATTAGATGTAGATATAAAACGTTTATTCCCCCTCTGGTAACTCCAGAAGTGTTACATCGCAAATTGACCCGAAATTAATTAAATCGAAAATATTTGTAGGCCAGCACGCCTATCAATTCAAATTAAATAGGAAAACAGAAAACAGCAGTAAAATAACTCAACAATATTTATATAAGGTTGGTTGTTCAGCAATTTTCTTTTCCCTATCACTGTGGTGTTTCTATCAACAAACAAATAACTATGCCATTAAATCTAAAGAAGAACGATAACCATAATTTGTGGCTGGTATTGTTTCACTGATATCATTCGCCTGGGCATAAAATTGTATACAACACATGTATGTAACTAGAGGTGTGCGCCGGCTTTGAAAACGTCGGCGGCGGTGCGCCGAGTGTTGAGAAGTCGGCGGCGGTGCGCCGAAAGGAAATTAGAGTCGGCGGCGGCGGCGTTTTCGGCGCGCCGAAATCTTTAATATTTATTCTTAAAATTTAAATTTTAGTTTTTTTCTAATCTAATATCAATTCATTAAAAATGTCGGGGAAACTGGAAATACTTTTTAGTTAATTAACTAATGTTTGACGTACAATGGAAACTCGAAACGTTTACAGGATTTTTAATTGACTTTCTTAAAAGGCGCCTAAGACCTGGAAGGGTCAAAGTCTCGATACCGACTAATGAAAGATTTGTACCACAAAGGCTTGCAAAACATTCTTTAAATCGGGTTTTCATTGTGAGGCCATAATAGGACATTTTTGTACAGAAACAGAAAAATATGCTAGACGTCAAGATCTACATTTTTCTCTATTCTCCACGGTGAAAAATCGATTTGAAGAATGGGTTGGCCAGAAATATGTCACTAAGTCTTACGAAAATTCAATTCAATTTTTAGTGTTAATCGATTATTGCGCTGTATCAACATTTCTAAAAATTCCTTCGAGTGAGAGTGGTTGATATCTAGTGCCAGATAATTTCATTAAAAACGTTTGTGTTTTTCTCCAATGTGTATTCCTTCGAAACGTATTTATCGAGGGGTATATAAATAATGGTGGTACAACTCAAAATTCAAAAATTATTTAGTGGAATTTACAAAATGTTTGGTAGAGATTATATCTAGTTCAATGACATAAAATTATTAAATCATTGATCTAGTTGTTATTTTATCACGTTATTTTGAAGCTTCAGATTTGAACTAGAACCTAGAAATTTCATTGTTTAATAACCAAATAGAGTTTCTGACATGGCCTGAAAACCTATCTGAAATCTTAAATTTTTGAAAGGACAACTAATCGACAAATCTTTAAACAGAAAGAGGAATTTTATGTCTTCAAGACATTGCCTAGTGTCGTTTGTACGGAGCATATAAAAGGAATATTTTTGTAAAAAATTGATTAATATGTAATATTTCGGCGCGACGAAAAAGGAATCGGCGGCGGCGGCGGCGTTGGTCGATTTTTCTCGGCGGCGGCGTTTGTCGGCATGAGCCAAAAATCGGCGGCGCGCCGGCGTAAAATCGGCGGTGCACACCTCTATATGTAACCTCAATGGTATAAAGAATTAATTTAAATTATGCAACGAATCAATCCATTTTAGCTTTTAAAAGATTATTTTTATTCTTTCGACATGCCTCGATTTTTGCTAGTTTCACGCTAAAAGATTGAAGATGTGAGATTATTTTGTCGTTGTACACCTGTGATACGTAGCAGTTATGCTTTTACGAAAGTATTTTACCGGCTTAGATAGGCTCTCTGCATACAAAGTTCTCTTGTGTTCATCTAACCCAGTCAAAGCCCGAGGGAGAAAAATAATATTTTCACATTTTTTTTTGGTTTCTTCGTTTCTTCTTTGTTCGTAAAAGATTTTATCGCTCCGGATGTTATGTCGTACGTGTAAGGTATTTTGTCATAGCCAATTATTATCACCGAAAGGTTAATAAATAAAATTGAACCAGAAAAATGCAACAGCAAAGACACCACTCGGCCTCTGATGTCCAATGGAATGGAATAGCGGCTAAATAATTGAATGAAAAACAATATTCTAAATCGAAAATCACACTGGTTTTCCGGTTGATTGCCCAAACATAAAATGTTTTTTTATGGCTGGAGATTTTTTTTTCCACATTTCCATCGATTAACTGCAAAATGGGCCACTTAAAGGTTACTACAGAACAATGAAAGGAGAAATAAACGTTAAATTGATGTTGAGCATTCGGATGTAATAAAAATGTACGAACAAGGCCGTTAGATAATCTATTTGAACAACCGCATTACTTAAGTGCATAGCTTGAAAACGATTGAAGGTATAAATTATTAACAACTTAAGGTAGGAAATAAATAAGGCTCAGTTCAGCCACGTCAACAGTGCAGTTAATTCACTTTCACAGTAATGTTTTGCCGTAACTTTCGATTTTTTTGTTTTCAACCATTTTTATTGCTCAATAAACATCCACTTATCGTTGTATATATTCCCTTACAACCATAGATAAAATCGAAAATTGAGTATGCCGTTTAAGTGGCAAAATCATGCCGTCCAGTGTCATATAGACTCAGAGGTTTTCTACCTTTGTAAACTTTATCAAGAATCAAGATCTCTAACTAAGGTCTCAATAAAATGTTTGTTTTACAGAGAATAATCTACTCTATTTAACGTCGAACAGTTTTTGTACCAGGCAACGTATTCACCATAATCTTTTTGAAATGACCAATCATAAATGTTTGTGAAAACCATGACAAAAAGAAGCGATTGGATCTGGGATCTGGTCGTTAAAATTTTATATAATAAGTGTTCAATCTAATAACGGGAAAAAGATTTTGCATCAAACAATAAAAAATACTTGAAACACAAGAAGGTTTGCCGTTCATAAAAGGTTATTTTTCCTGGTCTGTACATTCTGTATCGTAGATTTCGTCCCAGGTCCCAGTTCAGTTATTAAAATTTGATGCCCTCAGAATATTATATTACCTCTGGACATGATGAGGATCTTCGATCGAGGTGAATTAATGCGTCCGCGTGCTTCAGACATCTAGTTTTATAAGATTTTCCTTCGGTAAATTAAAGCAAACTAACAAACTGAAATGTCCCGGCCGATGAACTTTTTATCGTTAAACTGCACTGTCATTTTAGTGTTACAACGTTTGATCTCATTCTGTATTAAGAGAAGTTAATGACTGTAATACTTACATACTTTTCGAACATCATTGCAATGGATTAGTGCTTTTACAGAAAGCATTTAGAAGATGCTTCACACCGCAAACATACTTTTTCAATAGTAGACGAACTAGAATGTTCTCCTTGTGCTCGTACACCACATAGCATTCTATGTTCGCTATCTATCGTTTCCCATTGTGGAAAACGTATGGTTATTGAAATTGGTTCACTATATATTCGCAGTTATCCTCTAATCACATGGACATATATATGTGTGTGCTGTGAGCTATATATGGCTAAATCAACGTATGCTACACGTGAACTTATTCCTATAATTTTACTGTAAAGTGTAACTTTCACATAAAATTATTCTCTAGTGAATATGGTGGTTAAGAGAAGAGTAGGAAGATCAGAGGTAAGTGCCATTACAGGAATATTGAAAATTTAACTACACGTCTTTGCTGTCACACTTAAAGAAATTACATTTTGTTGGAGTTGAAAGCGGTTTTCAAAAATTTGTTTTTCGTTTAGCAAGGTTAAATTCAATTTCGAACATGGAAATAAAGTTTATCTGATGGAACATTATTATACATTCAGTCGGATATTGAAATTGGGAATTGTGCACGAAAAGTTCTTTTCATTCAAATAATTAAAGGCTGTTCATTAGTTGCTTCAAATTATTGAAATTTCAGATCATTTGCAATAATTGCGGAAATTTACGCTACGATAAATTTTCACCGTGCTTTAAGAACTATTTATAAAGCTCTTTTGTAATTAGAATTTTTAACTAGGAAGTTTCTTTACATTTTAATTAGGCTGAGAAGAACTGAATTCTTTCTCTTTGCTTCCACTCAGGAAATGGAGAACGAGTAATATTCCACGTTCAAATAGTTTGAGCATCCTGGATATTTGTTATTAGAGAATTTTATTATTTGCACAAGAAGGACTACTGAAGCGAATTAAAAAGAAATCATGGGAAACTGCAAAGTGTACATATTTAGAAATGGGCTAATCTTCTTTTAGTCAGAATCAGTGACAGGTTATCGAATCGTACTCCGTCCTGTGCGTGTACGAAACCAAATTTATCATAGAAACGTTTGTCACTTGTGGGAAATGACAGGACAGTTTCCCGAAAATGTATGTAAAATTTTATCACAAAAATTCACTGAAAAATTTCAAAGAAACTCACCTCTCATGCTTTCCATTGTATTCGGGCATAGTCTCTTTAGGTCGCCAAGGCATATTTGAACACTAAAACACTTTTTACTCGATGCAAAAACAAAAAGTTTTTTTTTGTTTTGTCGCGACAAAAACAGAGAAAATATTTCGACACAACTGTGACACTCCGCTACTATAAGTACTAGAATCAATGTTTGCTGTGTTCACTTCGGCGGTAAAATATTTTCATTCAAAAAAAGTTTCGGACATTTAAAAACAATCATCAAACGGTTGACAAAGGGTAGCGTATACATTTAATAATACTCATCGACCATTTTTTAAAGCTTTACGAGAGCTCAGCGGACATTCTCTCAACGATGGGAGAGCATTTATTAAAAATTTAGCCTCTCGTAAGACTGCGCTGAGCGTAAATAAATGTTCGTTCCTCTTTAGTAAGCTAAGAAGACTTCGCGAAGTCTAATTATGCCACCTCTTTGAATAAAAACCTCCGCTGAGCTCTAATAATTCTTCGCTGAGCTTTAACAAACCTCCGCTGAGCTCTAATAATTCTCCGCTAGGCTTCAGGAAGTGTCCGTTAGGCCTAAACAAGTTGCAGGAAGGCTTAATGGAGCGAATCGGACACTCAGGGGAGATCTGCCAAAGCTAAGTGGAGTCTTATTAAATCATAGCAACAATTATTAAGTATCCGCTGATGCTTATTGAGTGTTCGCTTAGCTTCATTACCTTACTACAACGTGCTAAGGTCTGACGGACTCTTACTGAAGCCTAGCGGATTATTAGAACTCATTAGAGGTTTGTCAAAGCTCAGCGGAGAATGATTAGAGCTCAGCGGAGGTTTGTTATTCGACCTCAGCCGATATTTTTGTTCGAAGAGATGGCATAATTAGACTCAGCGAAGTATTGTTAGCTTACTAAAGAAGTGGAAGAGGTTACAATTTTAATAAATGTCTACCATCGTTGAAGTGTCGGACACTTTTTTGAATGAAAATATTTTACCGCCGAAGTGAACACAGCAAACATTCATTCTAGTCCTTATAATAGCGGAGTGTCACAGTTGTGTCGAAATATTTTCTGTGTTTTATCGCGACAAAACAAAAAACTAAATTTTGTTTTTGCATCGAGTAAAAAGTGTTTTAGTCTTTAAATATGCCTTGGGGACATAAAGAGACGGTGCACGAATACAATGGAAAGCATCATGGGTGAGTTTCTTTGAATCTTTTCGGTGAATTTTTGTGATAAAATTTTCCATACATTTTCGGGAAACTGTCCTGTCATTTCCCAATGACGGGCCTTAAGGAAAAAATTGGTTTGTGGTCGATAACTTAACCCACTTGGAGAAACCTTTGGAAATGTGTAAATTTATGTGTTTTGCAAAGGTTTCTCCAAGTTAGCGACCACAAACCAATTTCTCCCTTAAAAGTAACACATTTTTACATGCTTTAATGGTTTTACTTTTTCAAAAAAAGATTTTAGTTCAGAGAAATCATCAAAAAACGAATGCTTTTGCGCACAAATGTAGGCTAGAAAAATGCCAAAGCATGAGCGCTCTTAAAAGGTGTACCCCGACATTTTCAAATTTAAATCATCGATAACTTTTGAGTATAATTCGAAACTTGCTTAAATGTATATCTTTAGAGATATGAATAAAAAAGGGAGGTCTTACAGGTTTTTCAAGTTCACTTGCATATTAAAATAACCTTGAAATACCTTGGCCATTCAACCGATTTTGTTCCTCTTTAAACTGGAAACCTTCCTTTCAAGTAAAAACGAATTTTGAAAAACTGGTAAAATTTACTGAATAAAACTGAACTGGAACCCTTCATTACCTTCCAGGGAAAAAATAATTATTGAAAAACGGATAAAATTTACTGATGTTATGCTCTTTTCTGGCTCATTAAACTTTCACGTTCGTAAGTCGAAAGCCACGTCCAATAAATCGACGACAATTATGCGAATTAATTATTTAATTTCGACCACGCTCCTCCGATACAAATGCAAACATTATTGTCCACTTTCGAATCGATGATAAATATTTCAAAAGCACTCCACTCAGTATGTACTTGAACAATTTACCTACCACCACAATATGAAACATTCAATTTTGTTGTACTTTATACAGCCAATTAAACTAATAAAGTGTACGGTATACAATAGCGATGTTCCACCAATCACGTTCAATTTCGACGAGCAAGACGAGCACAAAAGTGAATTTTTCCTCTTTTAAAGTTTAAATAGAATCTCGTTCCATCGATGGATATCTCGATGGGGAAAGAGGAAACATTTTATCTCTTTTACCTTTAACTTGTATAATATAAAGAATAAATATTTCCAAAAGTCAAGAACAAGTTTCCGAACACAAAAAAAAAGTTATTTCACACATGACTTGTTTTAAATACCTAAATATTAATCTTTTACCTCATTTATTTTATATAGATTTTCTTCCTTTTATTCCTTATGGCATGCTTTCAAATCTCCCATTTTCAAAGAACTTTCTGCTCAACTGAAAATCTTTTAATATTTGTAATTGCATTAGCTCAAATGAAATGAGTTTTCCACTTATTGTTTATGATACTATTGGGCTTTCAAAACATTTAAAGTTATAAAATACTTACTTGTGTTATTTCACTTATGACTCGTCTGAGTTGAAAATAGCTTCGCTATACAAACACACATTCGCTATATACACCACATATTATTACATAAATAGTAATCCACAAGGAACGACTATACTGCATTCTATCGATGTACTATGAAAATTTTATGGATGTTGCTCCATACGTCCCATTTATGCTGTTCTAACGCCGTACACAATGTGGTCAGAAATTGTGAGAATGATTACGTGTGTCCAACATTGTGGTTGCATCAATATTATAATTGTGCAGAGAAGCACATTAATGATCTGATACTTTAAGTTTGTTGAAGTGGTGAAATTAAATGCTTTGTTTGGCTGTTTACGTTTCTGTAATTAATTAATTCGCAGGCGATAGCTCATATATCTTGTTTTTGAATTGGATTTACATATGTAATCAGTTTACGGAGAAGGAAATATAAGGAGAGCAGATGTGCAGCAAGAAATGATCTCCACTGATGATGATGAAGCCATGGTTACAATTTTTTTTAAATCTATTCCGAGGTAATTTCAATGGTGTTAGTTCAAGTTAACTTTTCGGTTCACCAGCAGTAAGGACCCAAAATATAGTACATCTTCTGCGTCAATGGGTGAAATGACAACGGTTGTAAGTGTATGAAGTTGTAAAATTATTAAACTTTTACGTTCTCAATGCAAAAAGTGTGAATTAAAAAATGAATAATAATGGTGCACCATTTACAACCATGGGAAGTCTTTGTTTCTATTGAATTTATTTCTCCATCTATTTTGACGATTATTTTTAGATATTTAGTGGAAACTAAACACTCAGAATTCTAATACAAAACAAAACCAATATTGAATTTTCATTAATTGATGGCTATAGTTATCCTATGACAGCTTCTTCAATCGGACGCCGTCAGTAAAAGTTTAGAGAGAATTTATTGTTTTGACCACACTTAATTTCGAGATTCTAGGAAAGGATAAGTTTCGATTTGAGTGACAAGGGATTTTCCAAAAATTAATCCTCAGAGGATTTAAGATGATTTTTTGCGAAATGTTGGAGATTGGTTTCAGAGGACTTTCAATTTGTTAAGTATTTCAAATGAATTTTTATCTGCATCTGTATTTTACATAAACCGAAACATTGTCACAACAATAATTGATATTCAACCCTCACTAAAACACACTTAAAATGCTTAAGCACTATTCCTGAGCGCTCGTACAATTCCTTATTGCTATTAGTATTGGCTATCATTCACAAATTACGTAACGCTTTTTCAGTGCTGCCATAAAAATAGGATCTAACTCGAGAAATATTCTATTCTTCCATTAAAGGCAGAGAGTTGCTAATGTGACGGATGGGACACCGTTTCGACGGATAGAGGAAATATGTCGAGAATTTCTGAAAAAAAAATGAACCGTATGCCACCAGTTGTCAAATTGAAAAAGACATAACCACAGATTTTTTAAAAGCATCACCAATTTTAAATGAAATAAATTGCTAACATGATCCTTGTAGGATCCGAATGAACGTAAGACTATTTATCTGTAAATCAGATTCAGTATTCGTACACAATTTCCGAATTGAAAAATGCCGTTTTGTAGACCAATTTTTGAACGCGGATATCTGAGATAATACGAAATTAGCTTGCAAATAAATTCTTTACGTTAATTTTGACACCGACGCAAAAGTATTTCCATATTCTGTTTCTCGAATCATTGTAGTCAAAAATTAATTATTTTGTAAACAACCGACAAATTTTTGAAATAGTCAGCCATTTTTGTCATTTCATTCGTTGTATGGAAAAGGCTCTGATGTCACCTCTATCAGTCGAAACGGTGTCCCAACCGTCATCTTAGCATCTCTCTGATTAAAGGGGTATATAAGGAGGTAGAATGTAGTTTCAACTTCGCAGACCGCGTATTTCTCGAACTATTTAAAATTTAATTTTGATGATAGCACTGAAAAATAGTTAATGAATGATCCTTTAGTACCTAAGGTCGTCGTACAATATCGTCAAACTAACGTCCGAAAACCTCAATGTTCCCATTCATATAAAATAATATGCGTCTCATTCAACCTGTACTGGTAAATGAAGTTCTCAATTGTTTCTGTTCGCCTAATTATGTTGATGATTGAAAAAATCACTCCATAAAAATGTATGAAATAAAAATTACATGTCTGGCGTGTATACGTGTTGAAATTACATAAATATATCTCTTCATTTCGACTCTAACAGGTCAGAAAATATTTTAATAATTTAATGTAAATGCATACAACTAACCTGGAGACTAAATATAAAACAACGGCAAGCTATATGAACTTTTCGTGTTTTTAACATGCAACATTTTGCTGGCATATTTTTTTCCATTCGTATACAATACATTCCATCAGAGAGGCATATTTTCCACACTGAATGTGTTTAATGCCATCACTCCCAGCGAAAGAACACTGAAAACATATTTCAGAAAAAAACCATTTATTACGTTTTTATTTATGCACACGCAATATTTTCGTTTTTTTATATAAATAGTTTGTTTATATTTTTCTGCTCGCGAATAATATAAATTTTATTTAATGCTCATTTCATATATCCTGTTGTATGGGGGACTCTATCTGTACGTATAATATTATGTATACGTACGTACAACATCGTCATATATTTATTTGCCCATGAATGTATTTAGGGACTGAGAGGATGTATTAAGTTTATTATAACAGAAAGTTATCGCAATCCCTAATTTAACCAAATATTATGTTTAAATCAGAATGCTTAAATATACATAAAATATTCATTTATGAATTAAATATGTTGTAGCTTTAGTTATAACAACATAATTATTGGCCTTATAATAAGTTTAGCTTGCTACCCCCGAAAAGCGTGTTTAAGAAATATTAGTAAATTTTTGATTCCTTTTAGTATGTGGAATGGAACATTAATTTTTTTAGTGTAGTTGTCATTTTTATGCTTTCATAAAACACACCGTGACATCCATATGAATAATGAAATGGTTATCGATAAAATTCTCCTTCTCCTCTTTTAAATAAGGGAGAAGACATATGTCAACGTTTAATTTTAATAATATTAGTCTACGGTTATTAGTTTATTTTTTTTAGTTAGATGGGGTGATTCAAAACAATTTCGAGGCTCTTATCCGTTATTATCTGCACTTAGTGGATAAGCAAACATCAATGACTTCAGCACTCCAATAATACCAATTGCTATCACTCTCGTCGTTATACCACCATCACCATCGCATTAATATTATATTGAATAATAGATAATTGATTTGTTCTAAATAATAATATTGCTTTTTGCCATCGCACGTACATTGGGGGGTGGATTTTGTCTCGTCAAAATTTAATACGGGTCAATGGTTCATTTAAAATATTTACACAGGAATTGAAGGTAACAGAGAAGAGATGCTAATTAAATTATTTTAGTGAATTGAAAAGCCGCTGTAGCTATATTAATGTTTGACTGAGTGGTGTCAGACCTCGAAATTGAAATATTTTTATTCAGTGAAATTTTTCCGAACGCATTGCTAATTAGATACAAAAACAATATTCCATTAGATCCATGTCGATACACCGATCGAAAACTGTGCTAGCTGGAGATTAGGGTGAATTTGAGTTAATTAGAGTGTTTAACAGGCTATGTGTATCGAAAATACTATGATTCATTTTCACATTCCAGTTATGTTACATTAAACTCGCTGAATTAGAACCATTTTCCGGAAAGGTCTAATTGGCATAGATTTTACCCTTCGTTCATATACCACAAATCGGTTTTTTAAGGTCGATATATACCTAACCGGTTGTGAAATAAAATACCGAAGTTGAGAACTTGAGCGGATCAAATTTACTTTTAAAACCCAGTAGAGGCAGTACATGATGTTGTAAGTGTATTTTCTGTACTTTTCGATAACTTCGTTCTAACTTCAAGTTCTCAAAATTTAGATATCGCTAATAGATATACAATATTAAGTTGCCTCTTCAAGAATTGCCTTTTTAGCCTAACTTATTTGAAGATTTTTATAGATAAAATCTGACTAAAAATGTATGGATACATTGCTTCTTGCAAGAATCAACATCATCCCAAAATTTCAAAATACGTTTGACTAACTACGTCGTTGATGTACAATAGTACACTTTTAATATAAAATCGGATTCAACAAAAATATTTTTTCCATATTTAGATATTATTAATATTCAGAAATGGTGCTTTTAAAAGAACTTTTACATGCTACATGCATCGAAAACCGTACTTTTCATGTTTGAAGTACGTCTTTCGACCCCCTCACCATGTAAAATCCATTACATAACACGGAATAAAAATGAACAGTCTCGGCTTCGCCTCGGATCAATAAAATTCACACGAAAACTCTACTTTTCATCGTTTCGTTCCTAGTAATGTAAAATACTATTATCACATACGCGCGGTGTTCGGATGTCAAAATTACTTAACTAGAAGAATAATTCAAAAATTACACTTCATGTCTGTGTTGTTGTCTCGTTTTCGCTTACGTAATAAAATAGAGTACACACTTGTCACTATCAGTCTCGGCCAGCCTCGACTTCTTCTTGACATGAATCTACTACTTTCGACGCACTAGGGATAAAAATGAAAAGTGTCATTTTCGTGTGGTTTTTAACCTCGGCTACGGCTCGGACCAACGAAATTCACACTAAAACTCTACTTTTCATCTTTTCATCCCTAGTCATGTAAAATATTATTTTTCTTGGTTGAAAACCCATAAATTACATTGTATACGCTCTGCTTGCAAAAACTCATCAAGTCTTTTCATACAAACTGTAATCGTTCACAGTTTCACTGTTCGTAGAAATTGCAGTCGTAAAAGGTAAGAACTCTGACTTGATGATTCCTAAGTTATGTGCTTTTCGCATTGTCGTTAGTTGGATAAATGTACACAAAAAATAGTATATTACTATACAAGGGAAGGAATTTGATATTTCGTATCCAGATGGGTAAAAGTGTCCGAGGGCTTTAGCCCAAGGTACTTTTACTCATCGTGATACGAAATATCAATTTTTTTCCCGAGTGTAGTATGACGTTTTCCTTTACGAAGGACGGAGAGACTTTTCCCTATGGACGGAAAGTCCATTTTCACTCCCTAGTAAATTAATAGTATATTTCAACATACCCCAATACACACAAGATGTGTGTGCACGCGCGGGCGAAGCCCAAGCGAAAACACACATCTTGTGTGTATTGGGGTACTTTGAAAGATATTTTTCTGTAATAGTGAGAGTGTGTTGGCGCATTCCTTCCCAACCGTTACTTTCCTTCTCGACCGTTTACTTTCCCTACCGACCGATTCATTTCATAGCTCACCAATACACTCTCACGTATACAGAAAAAACAATTTTTCGAACCAAATTTAATGTTGCAAATTTGGTTCGAATATATAAATATTTGTCACAAATATTTAAAATATTTGTGACAAATAAATTCAAAAATATTTGTCACAAATAATTTTAAATTAGTTAAATATTGTTATGAGACACCGAAAGGTATAGCTTTTAATTATCTGAAGAGTGAAGTATTTGTACAATAAATTTCACAGAAAACATGCTTGACTATTGTTATTGTCACCGCAAAGACATGTAAAATTTAAACCATCCATTTTACGAACTCTCCCATCTCTGTTAGCTACAAAATCTCTGCAGAACGTTTCTATTTGACGAAAGTATTTCACTGTGAAAGTTGTGGCCTAAGAGAGCTGTATTCACTTTCCCGTTAAGTGCAGTGTCCATACAAAATACTTTCAGATCGCGATTTCAGTTTTCTATCTAAAATCATTTTTCCACAATGAACTGTGTACTCTTCTTTGAAAACTTTAAAGCATTTCTGAATTGGTTGTCGGTAGTATATTATCGTTGTACGTTCACTATTATATGCACTTTGCACTGCTTTTAAAACCCACAAAAGCAGACGTCTCAAAACTATTGTAGACGAAAAAATCTACTTATTTTCACAAACATTTTCACCGTTCTGACAAAAATCGTATAACTTACTAAATAAAACTTAAATGATGAATCCACTTACCATATCAAGTGGCGGAGTGGTGCTGATCTCATTTTTTCTATTTAAAGTAGCTTCACCGGACAGCTAAGCTAAAAAATTCCATCGCCTAATTGAAAAATTGAGAACATCGTCAAATTTGACCCCATAAATATATTAGCTAAAAATAGGTAAAGGAGCATTATGGTTGGCAGAAATAAGTAGATATAAACGTTAAAAATGAAAAATTTATCGTATAACAATGTGAAAATCGAACAGAGCCCCGGTTTCTGTCGCTTTATAACGTAATCCAAGATGTGCTCAAATTTAATGTGTGACTTCAATCGAATCAATTAAATCGTAAAATCGGTAGCCACCTAATCGCACAGCGGCACAGATTATTGGTTTTTCGTATTGTTTTGTCGCACATCTTGTTTAATGAACGAATAAATTTTCAGAAATTCAATTCTTTTGTATTTATGCCCCCGAGATCTCATTTTTTTTATATAAAACAAAATCATAATGATTCTACTGTGTCTGTGTGAGGAGAATATATTCTTTTCCTCACTTTTCTTTTTAACACAAAAAAAGCCAATAATTGTGCGGAGCTTTCCGTGATTCGTTCGTTAGGTGTAGCTGGAAAGCACAATATAATTGCGTGAATACAGTGAGAATAAGTGGATGAATATTGAATATTTAATTTAATTTGAACGAAACGATATGAAAAAAATGTAAATGTATACGTATAGAGATATAAATGGTGGGCTGGCTACATCCTAAATAAGGATTCAGTCTCGCAATGAGTCTTTCTCGTCAAATTTTGTTGAGATTTGTTTGACAAATTTTTGAAATTAATTTTATATTCGCAGTGTTTGATAGACGAATAAAGTTTACAGATGGAATTTGTTTTGAAGTCATTGACATAGACGAAATGTAAACAAGCGGTTCTTGCGGATTGTGACAAACAATCTGTTTTCACTTTCTTGTATTTTCACTTTATTAACTTTATAAATACTAAAAACTGGGGCTGGTGATTTCTGAGTGCGATGCCAACTCTTTTTCAACCATAATTTGATGAATTGGGATGTGGAACCCGTTCGGCAGCTTTGTTGATCTTTGTTTTAGTTGTTGAAGTAATTAAATTTTCAACATCATAAAAATGGTCACAAGTCTACCATTTTAATTAATTCGACCCACTACGAAAACCATAAACAATTTCCGATTGATCATATAGTGAATTTGTTTGTAAGGCTGTAGCATTTCTCAACAATTGATAGTGACGGTTAAATCACTTTTAAGACTATTGCAGGCCCGTAAACAGCTTGCAAGATCCACACATTTTAGAGGGGATTAAGGGTCAGAATTTTTATTTTTTATGATGCCATTACGATTAGTTTGAAGGAAGTGACAACATGCAATTGTCGGAAATGAAAATCAGCCAATCAAAAATTATTGCTTCCATTTGCTGAAGCTCAACTACAATAACCGAAATTAGCTTAGAAATTCTGTTTCACTTTACTTAGATACCACATATTGCCAACCCACAAAATCCACATGCCGCATATGTATATAAACATTGGTCATACATGCCATGCACACTTTTTGTACATGACACGTTTACATTGGCTTGTGTTAACAGGCGTGACGTAACAGACGGTGCCGTTAGTGAATATGTTTCAATAGATGGATTGCATTTGTGGGTTGAAGAACGGTTAGAAGGTGAAAAAATTTCTAACTAATTTTTGTTGAGTGTAAACCTAAAGATTACTTAAAATTGATGAAAGAATTTCCATGCCATTCGCAAAAGTATATGTTCAAAGTTTGTTGATGTTATTAGAATAGAGTGTTCGATGAGCGTACGAATTTCTCTCTCTGCGGTACTACAAATCGCAAAAATGTTATATTCTTTATTCTTTATATAACAGTCTTCGCAAAAGATTCTTTATATAACAGTCTTCGCAAAAGATTCTTATTATTAAGAAAAGATAGTAACTTCGAAATGAAAAAAACTAACGATTGGAATACACTTAACAAAGTTACTGAAGAATCACCTTTTCGTTTTCAACAGATTCTACATAATTTCTAGATCCACAAATTTGACAGTTTGTATATTGAATGGTGTTTTGGTTTTTATCGCAGTAAACTGGTCGTTATACGTGTGCGACAAAAATTTTGAGTGGGAAAAAATTAAAAAATTTCATTCAATATAACAGCTGTCAGAGTCTGTGAGAAATAGCAGATCCTACATAAAATAAAAATGTGATAATTCCTAATTTTTCATAATTGTAGATCATCTCTCAACGCTAAAAGCTACTATATTTCAGTAGAAAAGGTAATTTTTGGAGACATGAATCTAAAATATAAAATGTCAAAGCCTAAGTTTTGCAATATAAATAAAGCTATCTTATCGGGTATTTCCTGCGTATGTAAGGCATACATAGCATCCAACAGGATATTCATCAGTTTAATTAAATTTAGGTCGCTGTCGGTAACAGCTGTCCCGTTCATCAGCTTATTATCACTCATTTATTTCCACCGTGTATATACACGTCTTGTCACATCTTAACAATTGCGTATATTTGCAACATGTTCAAGTTAACATAAACATTTCTCTTGTGGTATGGCATCATTCATGTCTTTGTATCATTTTATGTATTGGTTTCCTCTTTTTCAATTTCAACTCGATCCATCAAAGCCTCTGAACTCTCCTTCCGGCGCCATCGTTCTATTCCACCTGCTAACCCCTAACCATTGATACAGAAAAATTGGATTGTAAATTGATGTATACTCGGTCAATATACTATCCTAACTACCGGCCCTGGCTGGCCATATGAGGTGGCTTGTAAAATTGCAAGTACGCCTTTAATAGTTTTAATTGAATTTACTATATTGTCGCCTTTCAATAGTGCTTTTTTGCTCCTTTTCTTCGGTTCGTCCTGCCGAACTACAAAAATGACAAACTTTTCCAAGAACAAAAAAGACAAAGAAATTCAAAAATATTTAAAGTGGCCATATTCATGAACGTAAAAGACATCCGTTTCCGATGGAATTTCCCAGTTGTATTGCAAAAAGTTTAGCATTTGTACATTCTGATGGAAAGTGTTTTGCAGAGGGGACCTTACAATTAAGAAAACTCATTCCCTCAGGTACAAAGACAAGAAAGACTAAACTCAGTCCAAGAATGGTGGAGAATCTCGTATTTTATTAAGCTAATGAATTCTCTGAATAAAATTTTGTGACGAACAGTTTCGACTGCTTTTTATTGTTTTGTGAGTTTTGTGTGTGTGCTGTGTGTTTTTGCCAATAAGACTGTTCACCCAAATTTATTTTTTATCAGAACTTCTCATGGATTTATTTGTCCACGCCATTTCTCTTTCTATTCAAAAAAAAAATCAAATGAAAGGAAATCATTCCGTCTCAACTAATTGACAAAACAACCTCCGAGGCTTGCCATATTTTCCTTTTTACTTGTGAAGTCAAATGAACTTTCTTTCGTTTTATATAGAATCTTTAGAGCATTCAAGGAAAGTTGAAGTCACGCCATTCTGGAATTTTCAACAAAGTTCTACTCATAAGTGAAAACTTGTCGGAATTATCAATGATTTTTCGAGCAAAAAAAAAAGCAGAAGCAGAAAGAAAACATTAAGAAAAACTATTACTCAGTGATGTTATCAAACATGACATTATCTAATGCGCTCAAGGATTGTTTTTTGTACGTTTTATATCAAATGAAAGCATGGTTACTTAGCACGTAAAATTGGCTTCATGACTTTAATTTCATACGAACGAACCAACTAACATATCATGTGGATTTGATAAACTTATATCAGATTAACTTCATTTATTTTATTTTGGCATACAAAATACTATAACATGCTCTACTCGTGGATTAGATGGTAAGCCCCAAGAAAACGAATGAGATTTTATGTGGGGTAGAATTAATTCAAATTAAATTATGTGTACATAAGTGGCTCTGCTATATATCTCTGGTATACCAAACCGTATATATATATATATGCCCCATAGGCTCTCTCTCTTTTCTTTTTTTTTATATTAACACAATGTGACCTGACCTATGTTGTCGTAATGTACTGTGTAAGCTTTGGTGTTGATATACAGCTATTATATAAGTGATGTCGATGTGTACTTTTGTTCGTAACCAATCTTTGTAAAAAGTTTTTGCAACTGCCGGAAAAACCGTGATGAGTATCTTGAACAAATTATGTAGAGAGCAACACAGAAGAGAAAAAAAAAAACGAAAACCCACCCGTAGAATCAGTTATATTATAAAATCCAAGTGAATTAACTTAATTTATTTTATTAGAAGGGACAACTCAATTCGGGATGGGATTTTTCTTCTTCTTTTTTTAAATCAGTTTGTTTTGATAGAAATTCGTTGTATAGAAATGATGTACACGACCGATTGTGTTTTACCAGTTCAAATTCAATAACTAAATCCAATATAATTTCTGGTTGAAATGTCCATTTATTGCTTCTTTTTTTCCAACGAAATTTTAGTTACAACCAATGAAGACATAAGTTAGTTTACAATAGATTGCGTGCTAGTGTTCTTAAAGGAATTGAAAATAAAAAACTGTCGACCTGAAAATAGATTATGCAAAACAACGAAATCACAAGCACACGGAACCGAATTTTTATTTTTTATTATACAGTTAAGTGCTATATTCGGTATAACATTAAGGGAATGTATACTGATAAACGACGGAAGAAAAAGAAGAAAAAAAAACTAATATCAGGCGACTCAATTCAACGGGGTGTCACCAGTCATTCAGTTCTATTTTGAATCAATCAAATGTCCGAAATGAACACACCTTATGAAACGGTTTGCTATCTCAATTTTCATCCCTCGAATATAGAGTTATTTTTTTTTCCTTGTGCAATCAGCTCACGCACGCATATCTTAACATTAAAAGAATTACACAAGTTTCGTCTGTTTTCTTAGTGTTACTGGAACAACCCTTAGGGTGAAACAACATACACACACATACATATACTATACATACAATTAAACATTATACGATTTTAGGAATGGAATACAACATGAGTGGTATATTGGGTGTACGAAAGAAACTGAACGTTTTCGCCCATTTCCTTTTTATAACAATTTATTTTTATGTTAACAAATGAAAAGTTTTTCTTTGTGTGTGCTGATTCAAGATTTTTACTTTCGCCAATGTGTTTCAACAAAAAAAAACAATTACTTGTGCTAAGCAATCCAATTTTCGTAATTTTTTTTTTTTAATTATACTGCATAGAGCACTGCTATTACGTTTGAAAGTTAATTAATTTAATTTACTTAGAAGCTTTAAATAACCACTAAAATGAAGAAAATTTCGTTCAGCAAAAAGAAAAAAAAACTTTTCGGCGTATAATTACAATTGAGTGGGAGTGTAATTGACATGGTTAAGTAATATATTGTGAAATTAAAGGAGTTTTAAATTGAATTATATTTATAACTGCATAGCGTGCATAGGTCTAATTTTAGTTTAAAAAAGAAACAATCACAATCAAGAAACGGAAATCAAAGTAAAAAGGTGTGTGTGTTTAAATATATAAATGGCTACCGTCGATGTTGTGAAAGGTGTTTCATACATAACCCAAATATCTTAAAATCTAATGTTCACATTTGATACAAAAAAAAAAGCGAAAACAAGGTGAACATATTAATCATGCACATTACACGTTACATACCTCAACAACACTGTAATTGAATGGAAAAAAGTCAATAATTAATGGAACAATCAAATTTATAGACATTCAACCAAACACTCGTAAATCTAGCTTACAACAGAAGAAAAACCAAAATCTTTACAGTCAACACAGAAACAAACATTAACCTTGTAAAAATAAGACCTCAAAGAGATCTCAGCCGGTTGAAAAGAGCTTAGTGACTATTTCCTTATGCATGAAGCTAGGTGATAGTGGCCGTCGCCGTACTGTTGTGCGACCTGTGAGTGTGTGTTGTTTAAGAAATAAATCCGCTGCCCCGTGGGATCAAAGATCCGGCAGTAGTGCCACTTGTTATAATCTTTTTGGAAGAAATGTGTTTGTTGCTTGTTTGTGTTCTTGTACAACATTGACCATTGTGGTGTTTTCGCTTTTTTTGGCGTTTACGTTGCACGGTATCCAGTTTAGGATTAACTTCGTTAATTTCTCCTATTTTATGTTGTTTTTCTTGGTCTTAACCAACGGCAAAGAAACACAAAATAACAATTTCTCCTATTTTTCTCATTTGATCATATTTTAAAATGTTTCCGATTTTTTAATGCAGACCGAGTAACTGCATTTGTAGTTCTTTTTGAGAAAATATCTCCCTGTTCGACATACAGTCGACGTCAGGGAAATTTAGACATGATTTTGCTTCAGCTGTTTTTCACCTGGTTCACTCATACAAACATAGTTATTTGTTAACAGAGGGAAAAATTGTTCGAAATTTTATTGCGAGGGTTTTGTTTGTGGCGAAATCTCCTACTTTTTTCCCCGAGGTCAACACAACGTTTTTCACAGCAAAGGTTTCCAAAACTTCAGATGAGGTTAGAAAATTACCATATTTTCGCCAGCGTTGTGAAAAGGTGCTTATACATCTTTACACGAGTGAAGTAGTTAGACGTACGGGAGTCGTACTGGTAAAGCCGTATAAAGACGAATGAGCACTTTTGTTTTTATCCAAGACGATTCCGTATGCTTTATGGGATACCGATCGGTAGTTTGTACACATTTATGTATTACAATTTGAGATTAGCATTTGTATCACATTACCATTACACCAGATTTTGCGTTTCCCTCCTCTCCCTATCGTTTTATTAAATCACATGTCTGTGAAAATAATTTGTCAAAGAATTAAATTTAAAACTTGAGAACATCAAAAATCCAATTATTTTGTTTTGTTGGAAGTGGTGGTGATGGTTGTTGTTGTTGCTGTTGTTTCGGCCGGTGTTTTATTAGAGCGGTGAATATGAAAAGGGGATTCTGAGCACCTGTGAGTGGACCAATTCCTGTACATTTTTAGTGATTAAAATGACTGCACACAAACTTAACATAATTTAAGTGCCATATTCAAGCTTCACTTTGTAGTACGTACGCACGCAAATTTATAAGACACAGTCAGAAATGTTCTAATACAGGATACGGTACAACAATGTTCCCAGGAGACGCCATTTGTCTTATCTCTCGATGGAATAAAGTAAAACCTGGAAATCATCTATATTAGGTAAAACCCGACATAATTCGATGGGTGCCATATTTCTTGAATGGGTGCCATATTTCTTGAATTTAGTCCATTTAGTACTTATTGACTTATTTAGTAGTCTATTTAGCTGTGTAAGAAGGATGGCACCCCTGTACATAATTAATAAGGTACATGTAGATTCTAAGCTCAGCAATGTTAATAATGTAACCCTCCTCAGCTCCAATGTTAAAATTAAACTTCATACAAATCGGATACGAAAATAGTTTTTCTTGCAGCTGTGTAGGAAAACAATTCGAAAAATGGGCTTTCCCTTAAAACAGCTTTTTCACGTCACATCAATAAGGCATGAGTTGGCAAGTGTAAATTGTTTTTAGCGTAAATCACATTCCACAAAGTTAACCGTGCAAGCATTTCATGAACGGTTTAAATTTTGAACAACTGAAAGTTAACTTCAATTTTAATTTAGCTTTTAACGAAGCTCGAAATGTATGTGTATATGTGTATGTAAATTATGCAAACAAAATAGGTGCTATGTATCACATATAATCATACACCACAACACTTTATTACATCACATGATTAAATTTTAATTTTAATTTAAACTTTTACTTGGCTTCGGAATTTCTCAATATGTCCTATGAAAAGATTAATTGTTAAATTCTTAACTTTTCGAAAGTTGGGGGTTCCCTTCGCTGTCATATTTTACCCAGTTGATTCGACTTGACTTGATTATAATTTTCTGTGTGTTGCCATGTTTAAAGTCAAGTGTGTATTATATCAACGAATATAAATACAATAATTAAGCAGCGTCTATTTATGATACGTATACTTATTGAGAATCTGGTTACATTTAAACGACTCGTTAATTACGAATATAGCTGCCGAATAAACAGCAAAGTCGTAAGAAGTCATTACCAAAATTTTATAATTACATGGCAACAGCTCTCCATATTTTGGATGATCAACCTGTGTGACATTCTATATTTCGACTTTGATATTGCTCTTTCGGCGAGAGATATGTGCTTGTGGCTACATAATGAATTACATTTTCCTTACAATTTTTTCTCTATTGTTTCCGTCGCATTCGTTTCCATCTTGAATGTTTTCCTGTAGTTACATGAACATAGGTAATCTTTGTGTTCCTTTGTTTTACGTGACACGTGTACTGGAATTCAATTAAAACGAAATATCCCCAAATTAGGCTGCGTACATGAAATTTTACTGAGAATTCAATAATATGTTCAATCTCGAAGCCCTTGAGGCTGTAATAATGTTCAAAACATTTTCCATGCCGTACTATCACGACCAATTAAACCATGCTCCATACATTGCACTGAAGAAAAAACCAGCACAGGGGAACAAATATCGAATATCCGTTATCCAACCATACGTATCAAATGTTTGTTTTAACGTTTATCTTTTGTGTCCTACTCTTTATATTATGCAAATAGTGCGCACGCTAAAAAAGGCAATTTTTAGACCCTCCTCTTCCCCTTGGACGCAAAAAACACTAGAAAAAAATCTAAATGTATCTATCGCACGCTTCGGACTGACCAACCTTCCTATGTTGGTGTTCATTCAGTTGAATACACAACCATTGCAAAGTTTCTGGTCATCAACACTAAAAAAGCAGTAATCGTTTCCACGAAGACTTTTTCCTCTTTATTTTTGGCAAAGACCAAATTCAACTTTCGGAAGGGGCTGGACATATCCAAAATTTCCCACAAGGATCATTTTCGCTGGAGGCAAATCGATATGTAATGATCAACTTTCGCAAGGGCAGGCAATAAAAGTATTGAATCAAAGGTAGTTATTCAAACGGTAAATTATACAAATTCCACAGTTTCCAAAACATTTGAACAGTAAAGGGATATTCATAAGTTACGTAACGTTTTTTCAGTGTTGTCATCAAAATCCTAGCTCCCATTTAGGTGGTATATTGAATATTTTGACATTACATTCAATAACAGTCATTTACGTATCTGATTCCCGAACAAAGTGAGGGCGATAAGCGAAAGTGCCTAAAATTCACATTCCACAACTGATACAGTACAATATACAACGTTTTATGCCGAGGGCCTAAATTACGAGAAAAATTCTGAAATGTGTGCTCGACTTCGCCTCGGCCTCGGGTTGACAATTTTCCATGTGACGAAATGTCTTTTTTATGAAACTATGTTTCTAATTAATCCTCAGAAGGTGGCTTCATTCCAAATCTCATTTAATTGAATAATTTAAAAAAAAAATGGAAATCCACAAAGTGTAGAAACAGAGTCAACAACTTCAAAATTACCTTATTCCTTCAGTATTTTAGGTCGAATTATTATTAAAGATCTAACAAGCGGAAGAATTTCAAGTTTTTTTTTTATTTTACAACAAATTTCGCAGCAAATTCCGTTCTAACTTTTAGAAACTGCAAGTACCTATATAGCTGTATATATGAACATTTAGCTTGCTACTTCGGCTAAGTATACTCGTTTTAAGTGCTTAATTAGATTAACTTTACCTCTTTGCTTCTTTTACTAAAAAATAATTTTACCGAAACTTTAAGGCCTAGTTTTGCCATTTTAATCAAAAACATACGACGACGTGATTATCCCTAAAACGTGAACGCGAAAATTTGAGCATATCACATCAGTCGCTACAATTTACAACGATTATAGCAACAATAATGAATACTTACCATACCATATTGGTATTATATACGTTACGATCAATTTAATATTAATTTTCAAGATCAGAATGTTATCAAGAAAACGTTAAACGGAATGACATTATCCTAAACTTCGGAGAGAATTATGTATCAAATAAATTTAACTCTTTGATGTTCGACAAGCTGTCGTCTCACCATATAACACCTGAATTGATTCGTATCATAATTGTTCGTGATGTAATCATACCACTAACTGTTACTCAACTCAATTGGTAATTGCGTAATCAATTTTCAGTAACGAATATTGTAGAAATTCCCAATTATTCTGTGGTTTGCTCGAATAGAAGCTATATGTTAATGTTAACATAGTTATAGTTATTCACTGTGTGCATCATTCATTATCAATATTAGAAATTAAACAGATAATTCAGATGAGTTTTCAAGAATTCAGATAATTGTCTAACAAATTTATAGTTGGTAATGTTTTTGTTCAACGTATCGAAATTCGAATAATGTTTTGTATAGGTAATAGGGTGGGTCGATTTTAACAACTTGAAAATCCACACCTAGTGGCATGTGTAGCTTGCCAAAACTAGTCAAACTGCATCATTACTGCAATAGTTGCGCGTTGCAGAGAAAATTGTGTTTTATGTATGTGGAACGAATAGCCTTATTTTATTCAATCAAAATGCTTGACAATCAGGTGAAAATTTTCTTTTTTCTCAATTCTTTCTCTCTAATGAGAAGAAAATAGAAATTTCCTCACCTTTAAAACCAGTTAAATTTAACTGATCTCAGCTGTCAAAAATGTATAAATGGAAAAATAAATTGAGAGCTAAATTCAGTTTAAATCTGTTTGCAAGTTGTTTCATTTTGACGTGTGACCTCAAGATTATTTGAAATAAAGTAGTCAGGAATCGCTCTCCTTTAACAGCCTATTATACAGAATTCATGTCGCATCGCTTAGTTCGCGAACTTCGCTCTTTTTGGAATGTCCTATTTTCTCTCAAAGCAAATAACAATGTGACGTCGGTAAAAAAGTTGATTTTTCTACATTAATGTTATTACAATTCTGTTGCAACTCAAACTAATTTTATTTCCGTTCTATTTACAGATGGACAATCAGATGTTGAAGTACACTTAGTAGTTAGAAAATACGTTGAAAAAGGATCAAGTGTCACGTTGCAGTGTGAACATAATGTGCCAGAAAAGATACTGTACAAAGTAAGTGAGACTGATTGGTTTCTAATTACAGTAAAACGTTCAAATCGAACAAAATATAACTTAACTTTTCATTTCCATTTACTATCGCCATTCTCTCACAGGTTACATGGTTGAAAAGTGGATTGGGAAAATTTTTTCAATACATAAATGGTAGAAATCCGCCCTTTAGAAATTTCAGCATACCCGGAGCCGAAATTGATGTAAGTAGTCTAATCAAAATTTCATGGAATCGATAATGTGTTTTTTTTCCTTTTAAGACATTTTCGCATTTCTATGAGAAACCTCTAGTTATACGTATAAAACATCTCATAAATACCTTAAGACACATACTACACGATATCCATCAGATCAACTTAAAATACATGAGAACATAAATATTGTGCGAAGCAAATGAACATTGATACGTATATTGTATATATATGCTAACGGTTCTTCCGTAAAAGTAATATCCATGCATTAAAATGCCGTATATACAAATAGACCCCACCGATATAGATATATTTTCGTTTATAATTTGTGATTTATATCGTTTTATTCGAATTTATCACGCTAACTTTCATCATCATTTAGACACCTGGTGTAATATCTAATTTACAAAGCGATTTAATTGCACATCATTAAGCCATAGACGGAGAAATTTTGTGTTGTTAATTGATTTAAAGACAAATATTGAATTTTCTTATTTATTTCCCTCTATTTTCTTTCCTTTTTTATGGTATTTAGACAAAGAATTCCGACGAGAGTCAGGCAACATTGAAAAATGTCGATTTCGAAGCGGCTGGACTGTATACGTGTGAAGTCTCGACAGACACTCCGATATTTACAAAAGAATCGAATGAAGAGCAACTTCATGTTATTCGTGAGTATAATTTTGTTGTATTATCTTAGATTAGATTGAGGTCTCATGAGAGGCCACTGTAAAACTAACAAGTGCCACAGGGTACTAAAATATGAAGGGTAACACAAGACTTTCTCAGTGTTTCGATTGTCATATTATATGAACAACTGATTTAACTGTTTATTGACACTTGTTGGTTAATAGCATAACAACTGTTCGATTGTGGCAGAATTTACGGTAGTTGTTCACCTGTTCTTTCCGGAGGAAATGGAAATGAAATGTTAATTGAAATTCTATAAATTATTCGATTTAATTTTTTTTTGCCATTTTCAATATCGGAGCTAAGAGTAGATTAACAGGTGTTTGCAAAAAAATGCACGAACCCATATTCCATCAATACGGTGACGAGTCATTTGTTATAATTGACCCTATGGCTGCTACTTGGGAAGAGATCCAAAAATGGATCCCCCTGCATCCTAAATCTTACTATACCATTAGTTTTATTGGAATGTCCATCCCTAACCCTACTACATGCTGACTGTCCATTTTCTACATCAGAATCGTAAATTAACAAAATTAGCAATGTTTTATTTATATAGTATGCTTACAGCCAGCGTAGAGCCAGCATGTATCATGGACGGACACGTTGTAGTTAGATTGGTATTGCCCCGGTTTATTAACTATTAACTTGTTATATTTTCAAGTGATGCGTATATTCTATGTTGTACAACCTACATTCGCGCCGACTTCCATTTTGGCTGATGGGTGCCGACTTTTTTGCACATATTCTTAAAAATAGAGAAGAGAACTTATCTTGAGCGTAGCGAGTGAATTTTTTTCCTTCATTGAACCGATATTATTCCTGTGAACGAATTTTATAATAAAAAGTAATGTTGAGTTTCTTCGTCAATTAGAAAATTTTGCTATTTTTTAGAAATAATAAGTCGTCTATAAAAGGATGTCAACGTTCATTCAATACTAGTTACTAGAGTGTTTGTACGGGTATTAAAACCTATCAATCCACTAAACTAAGTTTTTTATAAGTGGTCCACTGTGCGTTATTTTTTGAACTGTTTTTTCTATACCGTTCGGCGAACTCTCGACATCATTTGCAACCTTCTGCTTGACTATTTCCAAACCAAAAATAGGTTCCCTGTGTAGCCTGATAAATAAAGGTTAAAAAAATTCAAATACAAGTGATTTTGACTTAGATATGTTTTTCGGACTTACGGTAGTATTTCAGTTTATTCCAAAAATCTGTAGTAAGAAAGCAGAACTGGCTCGAAAAAGCCATTCGGACAAAACTCGAAAATGGTCGTGAATCTTAAAACCGCGTCGATGGAACAATCCCAAAGTGAGCCCAGAATTTTTTTTTGTATTTATGGTAGAAACCGCGAGCGAAGCGAGCGCGAAAATTTTTCGATTTGGTAACGTTAATGAAATCATTATCGATATTTAGATAGTTATCGATGATTCAAAACAAGGCTACACTGTTGGGGAGGCAGCGATCATCATACATATAATCGGCTCGAGTGACCTCAACATAGAATTTTTTTTTTATTGAGAATCTAATATTTTGCAAGCAAAAATTTCAATCGACCTAAGCAACACATGTCATGCGCGGTCGATGTGGTCTGTTGAGAGAGTTCAAGGAGCGCCCTCGATCGTCTCCTCAAGACTCCAATACCCTCTAGTAATCTGTGTCGCGTCAGGTCTTTTTCGACTTCCCATAGTATTTTTTTTAGCTGGAGGGTGCCGGAGTGTTGAGAACACTCCACTTGAACTCCCTCAACAGGTCACATTGACCTCGCATTAATAAAAGTTTATTCTGTTGCCTAGTGATCGATATTAATTTCCAGTAGTCTCCAGTGTCAATTAAATAAATGAAATCAACGATAATCCAACTAAACGTAGTTTGTACGTTAGGCCGCTAACATTCAATCGTTGACTCGGACACGACATGAAAAAATCTGTTAACATTTTAAAGGATTTCTTTCTTATCTATAACAAAATATCCATATCAAAGTAGAAAAAAATCTGATGGGTGCCATGGCACCCATTGCCACCTAGAAGTCGGCGCGCCTGACAACCTAGACTACTCGGTTGTAATAGATGTGAAAATTGCCAACCCGAGGCGAAGCCGAATCAAATTGGCTAAAACAACGTTAACTTAATAGTGTGCCGGAAATTAGCGACGAAGTTGCAATATTTCAACACTACATAAACAAAAGTCTTACGACCAAGCGGAAACTATGGTTTAAATTTCACTTAAACAAACTATCAATAAATTATTTGACCTGTCTATTCACCTAAACGACGAAAAAAAGCCACCTAAATTACAAATTAACCGAAACATTCGAGTATTAAAAACCCATGCCACAATATCAATAACAATTTAATTTCCATTTTTCATGGTACATTACCGTAAATTTTGCGAAAACAGTAAACAGCTACATCCGCCGTTTATTTTAATTATCATAATCAACATAATTAATAAAGTGAACATTTTTTTCCTCCCTTCGTTTTTTTTCCGCAATATAAATTACAGTACAGCAAATAGGTCCACCCAAAATATCATTTAGCAAACGACAATTTGCGATGGGCGAGAAATTATTGGCGAATTGTACAACATCAAAAGCACGTCCAGCACCGAAAATTACATGGCTGATTAATGGGCAGAAGGTAATTGAAAGACTTTTTTTTTTCCACAATAACTATAAATTGTTATCATTCTTCGAGATAATATAGGTAGTTGTAGACATTGGTAACTTTTATCGATACAAAGGCAAAAATGCTTATGGGACAATTCAAATAGTTTGTACGTTTAGACGCCCTCCCAAAATGTATGGGACCAAATTTCCGAAAATTGACTAATTGACTAATTAAGCTCAATTACTTTGGTGGGCCAGGTCTTTTGACTGTACACAAAAAACCAACTATTTAGGATAGAGGCGACACAGATTCTGAGATAGCAAGTGTTTTTCGACTTACGTGATCAGACAGTTTCCACCGCTTCACACGGATATTTGGGACGTTTACCTAGGGCGCAGAGAGGTGTTTGAGGGCGCGAAAGTCTGTAATTCAAATGACCCGAAAAAAGTCTGTTCTGAAATATAAAACCAATCAGGCGTCATATACAAAAGGTATATGGGACGTCGTTGTTTTTCAAAAATTTATAATAGAAATGAAATCTCTGTTAGAATCAACCCTATTACACCGGACATGAAGAACATTCCTTTTTTGCATTTTTTTTTGTTTAGTTATTTCGTCTTCTTATTTTCCAACCCGACAAGACACATTACACTCATTTCCGGGAAAACAACCGATGTACGCAAACATCGTGAGCATTAACATGAAATTTCGAATTTTATTTTTCATTTGCCCTCCCAAAACAAAAGCTACGAGGGAAAAAAATGGCTAAATCGCTCCCATTCATTATACATGACGTCATAAATTCAATTAAATTTTCACGAAACCTATTCCAAAACCATTCCATAACAAATGTGGTGTAACGGTACCATCAAACACTGAAGAAGTGTAGTAATGCGAAAAATAAACGATAATTCTATGGGTGGTATGTACGAGCTCATAATGCGTTTGTTAACAAGCTTTTTGGTCCCCAGACAGTGAAATGATCGGGAGTTGCTGGATATTTTGCGGCTCGACGTAGGAAGTCAGAATATAAAAGAGGTTTTATCAAAGATTCGGTCAGACTGTTGTGGCTTTATTTCGATTTTTTATTTACTACCGACAATAAACAAAATAATTTAGACTTACGAGAGGTACCTTGGGTGCAGCTAGCAAAACATACAAACGCATAAGCATTTCGTTGAATTTGCCAAATGTTTTTCGTGTTTCAACGGTTAAGGCCGTTTGCAATCATGCCACCCGTTTTACTGGATCGGTATCGTGCAAAATGCCAGACCATGCTGCTAATAGCAATTATGAGTTAAGGAGCCGAAAAGTTCAATAGAAAAGAGCGAGAGAGAAACTACTCATAGTCATCAATGCATCACAGAACTCATCTGGATTTTTTTTTAAATTGTTTATGCAAACTAATGAATTAGTTCCTACTAAATTGAAACGCTTCACCAAAAATCTGGCTATGGCTATGGACTGTGATATCATTTGACCAGGATGATCGAAAATTTCTAGTACCGGTATTGTTCCCCATGTGAAATACGTTTTGTTTGCATAGAGATTAGAGTATTTGAATCACTATTTACTTACGACTTTTCACTTCGGGTCTTAGCTTCGGCCAAAAATCGTCTTTCTGTAAACGAACATCTAAAAAATATCGTCTCACTTCCATGTCTCGTCCATTTATAATTTGTAAGAAATTATTGTGCGCCTGCGACACCGGAAGATAACGCGAGAATCGAAAAGCCAAAGTCAGAAATAATATGAAAATTCTCGAACGGATATAGACGTAGGTATCGAGATTGTGCAATTGTGTCAACTATGAACGAGTAGGCACAGGTCAATATACTCTATTCCTCTTCCCTTTCTCTATGTCAACGCACTTCAAGAAGAGTCACAACAACAGATTTTTTAACAGTCAAAAAGCCTCCTATTTTGGTCCACGCAGTCGTATTATACCAACATAAAAACTAAGTTTATCTGAAAAATTCTGACTTCTGCGTCGAGTCGGTCTCTTATTTTAAATATGTTCTTGTACCTGTTTTGGAGTGCGTGGTCTATGTATACATCTATAGAAAAAAAGAAACTTTTGATTTATTGAAAAGGAATTCTTCCCATCTAAAGAATCGAAAGTAAATGAACTGAAGAAACTGCGATTATCTTTATGATCGTTGAGCGCAGGTTTCGATAACATAATGTGCTGTTCACTATTTATCAGGGTCTATTTTAAGGATATTAAATTTCCAAAAATTCTTACATTTTTCCATCACTTTTCGTCATTTTATCTAAAAACCCAACAGATTGCATCGTAACTGTTGTTTTTACTGACTTTTTAGTTGTTTTTCATGTCTTTGAGCTTAACTAATTACTTTGCAATGAGATCTAACAGAAAACAAAATTTTGAAATTTTAAGAATTTTTGTGAAATTTGTGAAATTTTTGGAAAATAAATTCCCTAAAATAGGCCCTGCTATTTATTACCACCTTTGTTGTTGATCTACTGATTTCAGAGAGCTTTTACACAATCAATTGGGGAAATTCCTTTGTCACAATCAATTGTTGGGAAAATTACCAAAGTATTTTGGTTATTGTTCGCGCTGATCTGAAATAATTTCACCAAAGGGGTTTGATTCTTGTCAAAACATAACGGGCGAACATGTTCAATAAACATTAAAAACGTACATGAACATTTAATGACACTTAATTATTTGAGGAGAGACATTTTGTTCTGTATATGAAAGGTTCTATGGTGGCCTTCCGGCGATCAAATATTAAAAACCGTTACACAACATGTCTGTTGATTGACTATTTAGATTTACTCAACATCGAAATTAGTGCCGACTAAAAATAATATGAGCAGACGTCGCGTCGTATAATGAACACATTCGGTTATTATTTCGAAATTAAAATATTATTATTGCTCATTATGTACACACCGAAAAAAACGCGTGAAAACGTGAAAACATATCCATGTTCCTAAATTCCGTGTAAATAATTCGGTTTTGTTGAGTTCTTTTTTTTTGGTTCGTTGTCGTTCATAATGTAGTACATACATGATAATTTATATCCTCAAGTGGCTGGTTCATTTCCATATCAGGACGATAGCATCAAATTTATGTTACGCTAGCGTATTTAAACGGCGTTGCATGTGAATTTTCCGAGTATCTACGGCAAGAACCACATTAATCAAAATTCGGCCAAATGTGTCTAAAATCCAGATCCGAATCGGTTTAAATAATTAATTTTTACAGCTCTCTAAATGCATGAATAATTATACCATCGTCGATAAATAATTAATTTTTACCGTTATCTAAATGCATATATAATTGTACCATCGTCGATGGGATTATGTTTTCAATAAATTATTTGTGTGAACTATTTGTATCGAGCTAAGACTACAAATACATAGCCCAACCGATAAAACGTTATTTACCATCTTTTGCCCAATATGCTTTACGTGATTCTGGTCGGCAAATGCGAAAAATGTACTCAAAAATAGTACATTACTTACCAATGGAGCAAATTATGGATACGGTACTTCTTGTGTGTTTATCGATCGAGGCATAGCCGATTTTTCGCATTTACCGAGCATAAGCATGTAAAACATAGTACGTACGAGGTTCCAAATTTTTATTCGGTCGGTAAGAACACAAGAAGTACCTTTTCCATCATTTGCCCCATTGTCAAGTAAGGTATTTTATTTAAAAAAAAACTTGAGGTAAAGTTTTGGCTCCGTGAAGGAAAGTTGACTCAAGTTTTTGAATAAATTCCATTTACTGACCAGAAGCACGTAAAAGTACTAAATATAACCCACTGCTGTAATATGAGCCATATACTTTGAGCCTTTTATTCGGTCGTTCGCATCATAGTAACACACAATAGCGACCGAGTCAATAAAACTGATGAATGTTTAACGTGGTTCGGGTTCCAATAGTTGTTGCATATAGGCCAAGTTCGCCGAGTTCCCACGTACATATCAGTTTGTCACGGTTTGTAACTGACACTCACGGTTTGTTCTGACACTGACTTCTTTGTGAACGATAAAATCGCCCTAATGAATGGTAGGCTTACTGTAGGACATTCAATCTGTTAGATTCGTCTGTTGTGGGAAGTATGAATACATGGTCCAAGTATTTACCGTAAGGTATCTCTTGACAGGAAACAAAGCTTCTTTTCGGATGGAATTCTTATAAAGCAAACGTCTCATTTCAGAAGATAAAAAAAAAATTCTGTCGAAATTCCGAACGACCTTTAACTTCCACATCTATTGTATGTCTCAATATGAAGTAAAATGAAGAATAATGAAGTGTAATTTATGCGGACAAATTGTATAGCTGCGATACAACGGCTTTGCGAACGAAATTACTAGACAAACAAGGAAATTTGTTTCGAAAAATGAAGAAAAAAATGTGAGGTATAATTTTCACTGTTTCAACTTTCAACAGGTATGCTCCGTTAGTGCTTTTTCTGTATGAAAAAAAAATCCGATCGATATCCTAACGTAACAGAAAATCGGCGACTATTACGAATAAAAAATTGTTATCTTTTATTGGTCACTATGGCCACAGTCACCATTTACATAAATCGTTATTGCTATTTGCAGTGATGAATTGTATGTTTGCGATGTGTACATAGGCTTTGTGACGTCGCTCTAATATTGACTGATTGAAACAGTCAGACTACGCACACAATAATTACAGAAAATTACTACATAAACGAAAAACGAATCAGATGTATACTGTAGAAAATACACAGTGAATTTTATGGTATGGCTGACATAAGAGTTTTACCACAAGGCTTCTCTAAATTACTCTATTTGAAAATATCCTGAACTCGACAATAATTTATCTATTATATTCTCATGAAATCCTAAAAGCACCTCTGTTGCAATGCAGGATTTTTTTCGGATCGCTAGAAGTTACGAACGATTACTAAAACCAACTAAAACCTCGATGATGCGAAAGTAATACATTACATGAAGTAACAATTTGAAGATAAAATCAATTTACCGGTAACTGTCTTTCCGAGCCGAAGGCGAGGTATACAACTACACTCGTCAAAAAACCGTTACCGAAGCAAGACTTGACGCTTTCAGTAGCAGCATCCAATTTATTCTGGGTTATTGCCTGTACCATGCGAAAGTTGATCATCACAAAGTAATTCACGCAAAATTACCCGAAAATATTTTACATGTAATGGATCACTTTCCACTGCTTTGTAATGTTCAACTTATGCATGGGATAGGCAATAATAAATATTATGCACGTATGACAAAGCGGTCGAGGCTTGCCGAGACGGCTTGTCATACGTGCATATTCATTTTTATCGCATAAGCGAAAACGAGACAACAAGATATGCGAATGACACTTTGACAATTCACAGAAGTATAATGTTTGTTTATGTATCCTAAGTGAATAATTTTTTCGGGGAATCACACCGCGTATGCGATAAAGTAATTTAACTCACTTCCATCCTTTTACTTTATTGAGCCATCGGTTCGAGATACCAACACCACAATCGTCGCACTCTTTTCCCGTCCAATATGAAAAATACTATTCGTATCACGGACTAAAAGTCTTTTTTAGCGAATTCGATTGCAGAGCTCGCCTTCGGCTCTGTCTGGAAACCTCTCACACGCTAAAAAAGACTTTTAGTCCTAGGTACGAAATGTACTATTTGTGAACAATATTGTTCGCAATATCTCGTAGCAAAAAGATGCAAGATTAACTCGATTACTGCTTTCCTATGAAAAAAAAAATCCAATTGTGAATCACAATTTGTGATACAGTGTAGCTAAGCCAGACTAAGCAGACTAACAATAAACTTTTTAAATTGAATTTTTCTCTCGTTTTATAATAATTTGATTTCAAGTAAAAAAAGAGTAAAAGAAATTTTATTACTCTGATACAATTCATGAAAAGCGTACAATAAATTAATCGGATTCGCAAAGTTTTTATTTTTCCATTTTTTTTTACTTTAAATCCAGCCACCCACTAATACATTATATCGCACTAACTATTGTACTATCAACAGGTTGAAGACAAACATACGAGAACCCTTCATTTAGGTTCAAACGGAAAATCTGCTCATCGATCAAAGTCTCATCAACAAAACAATCCATCATATGACAAAATGGAGTCAAGTGGAATGTTCGCCAAAACATCAGATTTTACTAAAGGTAATGTTGTATGCTGTTAATATGTATAACAGAATATGTGTGTACTGTACACGAATACGAAAATGTCTATCAAATTTTGTTCCTTTTGTATAAATCGCATTATATATCCTTTAAGAGTTTATATGAATCCTCGTATACGTCTATTTATTTTTGTTATGTCTTTAATACCTTATACACCACACCATGTTGTAACCTAATATTCCGTTGTAACGCTCACAGGAATAATATGATGTTGTTGAGACTTGAAAAGCAAAACGAAATGTGTTTGCCTTTTGCAGACAAGCTGTAGTTCGAGTGTGAGCGTATTATTTTCACCGAAATTGAAATCAATTAGAAATATTTTAACATTTGAAAGAAAATCGCACAAACAATTTATTTCTGATCCCCCTTGTCTGCAATGACATCAACGAAAATCGGATCGCTATGACTTACGTAATGATGGTTAAACGTTTAGTTCGTTGGCAGATCAGTTTATTAAAAAAAAACTGATGCTCATAGGATTTTTCAAGGATTTTCTTTTTGAATTCTTTCTTGTACCATCAAGGATTTTAATTCTCACATAATTTTTTTTTTGAAAGTTTTCTCCTACATTTTCTTATTTTTTAAGATATTCCAACTTTTCATTGCTATTTAAGAATGTTTGGTCGCATTATAAATTGATGTGAACATTACCCTGCAATATAAAAAGGATATGGGTTGGCTTGCACTAAGTTGTACGGTTAGTTTTTGGGTCAATTTTCTTTTAACCCCAGTGTTTTTGAACATAAACTGTGTAGGTTGAACCGTAAAAGTAAACAGTGTATCTGGCAGTGCCTATTTTACGAAAACATGTTTCTCAAGTTTCTGAAAGTTTCCAAAATGTTTCTTAAAGTTTCTTAAAGTTTCTTAAGGAAACTTTTCTAGAAACTTTAAGAAACTTTAAGAAACTTTTCAGAAACATTTGGAAACTTTCAAAAACTTGAGAAACATGTTTCCGTAAAATAGGCCCTGGTATCTGGAGAGATAATTTACCATTTCGATATAACCGATTTCGAGCACTTGTTCTCACTCTCTATATATACGTCATTTAAAGTTTAAATTTTCGTTGAGAAGCTGATGTTATTCGTGGTTCCATGAATTTTGGATAGTAATACTTTTCGAGTGCTATTTCGTTTTTCCCGTGTTACAATGTTTATTCGCACCGCTCAGAGTGAATGTTGTTTAACGGTGGACAGCCATAGCTTTGCTCCCGATATACCGCTGCTATGTGCATTTCTCTATTTTTATGAGTTTAGGGTAGATAAATCGATAATCTGCAACGCGATCGCGTCATTATTAAGTATCTCTTACCTGGAATGAATGTTCATGCTAAGCTATTTTAATAGGAGATTAGACGAAGAGTAGTTCAAATGTAGAGATTTAAAGTGGTGCAATGTAGTTTCAAGGTACACGACTTTCATAGACATTTATTTAGTACTCCTTCGTAACGGTCCCTATGAAGTGTATTAAATTTAAAATGCACCGAAATGCAATGAAGCAGATTTACTCTGAATTTAAACTTTTGACATTCTATCAATCGAAAGCGACGAGAAAAATAAGCGATCAACTATGACTTGTTACGTCGTATCTAGCAAAATTTATGTGAAATGGAGTAATAGCATTAATTTTTTGGTAAAACGAGAAAAGTATCAGGCGTGATATGCTTGCTGTCTGTGATAGTTTTACATGCTACCATCCGGTAAGCACTTCACAGTCACAGTGATAAATAGAATAAACGAATAGACTTCTAATGAATACTCCAGGTACCAGATTTTGCCTAGTTATTTGCCCCTTGAGTGGCTAAAGTTAGCTACACTTACAGTTTCTTAAATAATTCATATTGCATGCAAAGTAATTGAAAATGTTAAAGGTAAAATGTGTTTACGTTTTCATTGCTTTTATAATGATAATTTGAGTGATTTTAAATGGCTGCCGATTAGGAATTTTCCATTAAAGGTCAAACTTTAAAATTAGAAAAATTTACAACTTCACGTTATTAAGAATGATTTATGCATAAGAATTCGGCCATCATTGGCACGATGAAGGGGAAATGGGTGTAGCGCTAAAATTTTATAAAATAAATTGACGTCATTTGCTAGCGGTTCCAATTCTTCGAACACTGCACCATCAATGATGTCAACCCAATTTCGAAAATAATGTCTCGATACCGAACCGATGACGAAATTGTTCAATGTTTACTTTCACTTTAAATCATTATTTCCGGGGATATTTTCGATGCCAGTTCACCAAAAAAAAAAAAGAAAAGAAAAAAAAACAATTCATCCTTTCCATTATATTCACAGCTTTCGTGTCGTGGATGTCTCGAATTACGTTTTATCGATTTAAGATTGAACATTTTCCCCATCATCACGTTTAGTGGGCTAAGCGGTGTGTCTTTATATTGTCAGTTTCGAGTAACTGAAATCCCGTTTATACCCTGTAAATTTTTGAACAGGCAATCAGGTCCTATAAGTCATAATAAAATGCTATCAACAATTTTTCATTTAAACCATGAAATATATCACAGCATTACACTTCATAAAAGTAATAAAATCGGACCGATAAAACTGAAAACGGTCAAATCTCTGCCACAAATATTTTGAATGTTAGTGGCGAACCAAAATTTTTTTTTTATATATTTATAACACAGCCACAGACACATACAGCCCGAATTTTGTGTGTTCTCCGTTTCTTTATTTTATAAAAGTTATCTCTATAATGCCTTTAAAGATATAAATGATTCTTCGTATGGCATTGGCATAACAGTAGAATGGCATTCCATGTATCTTTTACCCAGTATAAATTTATTTATTTAATATCGTTAGTATAAAATTTAACGACGTCACGACAAAAACATAATATTTTCCTCTTTCATTTTCATCTATATAGAAGAACCCGTAGACTCTAATGGCAACCACTTGGGATTCGAAATACACCCGAATTCCGGTTATGATAACAACGCTTTTGACACTGGTAACATCATGGAGACGTTTTCTGTTTATTTCGATGATAAATATTTTGATTCAAGAAAGCATCGGTAAGTGTATATTTTTCGCTATTTTTTTTTCGTCTTTCGTTGCTTTAAAAGATGGAAAATGTATGCACGATAAATTGTGATGACATAATGTAAAATAAATTTCCTGTTCTCCCATAACTTTATGCATAATATACAAAGCTTTTTCCTCTACTATACCCCATAGAAAGTTTTCCATTCGGATCCATTCTATTTTCTATGTGACTATCGCAATCTTCTTCATGTGTGATATGCTGATGTACAGAATTTTTTTTTATGGATTTATAATAGTATATAGCAGCGGCGTACATATCTTTTAACCGTACACCCATCCAAAGCCTGTGACATCACATCATACACATAGTCGTCGAAGGGACTTTATTATACATACAGATTTCCTTTTTATGTCTTTATTTAAATAATAATATGAAAATGCTGATCTGGTGAAAAACATGGATATGAATACTTATGGTTATGCTGTAACGAAATGGCACATGATGCGTATGAGTTATGTATATGTCACAACAAATATTGTGGAATAGGGAAGAGTTGTTGAAAATATTAACTCGTTCCCTATCTGAACTCTCTTTTTCTGGTATAAATATGGTCCATGGATTAGTCGGCACACAAAAAGTTTTTGATTACCACGAATGAATATATATGCTGCAAACGAACAATTGGAATGTTCGGGCACTTTGTGGGTTTCGGTGTCGCATAATGAATTTCGTTAATCTTAATTGTTAATCGGACACACAAAAGGTTTATTCGATTTTATTTTGTAGTTGGTTTCGTTGGTCGTAGAGTTGATACGGAAAACCTTCTAGTTTTGGGGTTTCGATCATTTGTAAAATCCGTTAGGTACGGTAATTACTCATTGGTTGATTGTTTCCGAAGTTTTTCTTTAATCTCTTTGTAATTTGGATGGCTGAATAGCTCATATTATTCTTAAACCATATCCTACAACATTTTTATTCACCAATATCTAAGTTGTCCTCGTGTATATCGGTAACTTTTACGGTAATCGATTATTCTACTTGAATTTCGTAATTATTATTCTCATTAATCATTAGTAATAAGGGACTGTTCAGTTCATACACTCCTCTTCACTCACAACACACACTCCACGTATAATAGCAGCGGAGTCAAAATGCATTAAACTCTTGCTAAATTACAGGTCATATGTCGATATGTCAAAATAATGTTCAAACAAATTGGTTATCAACAATGAATTATGGTACCTTCCATACATCACTATTCGATTCATTTGGAACCACTTGCAAATCCACAAAAAATCGAACTCTATTATCCGTAGAGTGTCAAGGGAATTTTTATTCCGAATAACCACGGACAGAATTCCGAAAAAATTCTGAACTTTCTTTTCGTATTTTATCGGAACTTCTAATTAAAACTCGCAATAGAGATTGTGTCGATTGTATTGAGGCTATTTATCTTGTCGCAAATTGAAACATCGCTTATCTAAGACCGGTCATCGTTCAGCTAAAAAAAAATGACAAAGCCAAGAGCAAGATTTTAAGAGTCAATTCGCCAAAACTTCGAACAACTTAAAAACAAGCCATCAGCGATTTTCGGCGGTACACAGTAATCGATTCAGGCGAAACTCCTGAGTCATTTGCAACAAAAAAAAATCCTCGAAATAATTATGTTTTCACGCCAGAAATCATGAAAAAATGTACTGCGCGAGGGTGACCAAAATAGTTTTTGTTGCATATCACCAAGAATACGTAACGCATTTATCTGAAATTATGGTCATTGGTAGAGGTGTTGACGCCGCATAAGCTGGCCTTTAAAACATTTCGAAATTTTTCGTGTATGTGGTGCAGTAGCTATTTTAGGGGAAAAAAATTCCAACTTTTGCAGAGTGTTTTCAAAAAGTTACAACGATAGACTTCGAAGATATGGGTGTCGTTGGGTAGGTAGTGACCTCTACTATCCATGACACCATGAACCTACCGCGGCACGACTTTCGTTGAGCTTCAATTTTGATTGAAGTGTACTAACACAAAAATTCTCTAGAATTCCACTTTTCTTCGCGTCTATTTCAATTTTTCTGACGTATGTGACAATTTTAAATCAGGGCTGCAGTTACTGGCACCTTACGCTTCGGGAAATTTCGTTTAGGGCCTATAAAATTTGAAACAAAACCAACTGATTCAATTGTGTCATATGTTCCTCGGGTATCTCCAGACTTCCTAGTATGGCCAGTGCGGCACTGTGGTGTTGAGGAATTTCGCGCCGCGTCATTCACAGTAACCCACAAAGTGACATTTTCCTTATACAAAATATGTCATATTGTCAATTATTGTGAATGACGGGGCGCGAAATTCCTAGCAGCCGGCACTGTATCAAGTGTTTACTAGCATATTAGAATCATATTTTGTACTTTAGCCACTTACCGGAAGGATTCGTACATTTGTGAAAATTTTCCAAATCCTTCCGGTAAGTGGCTAAAGTACAAAATATGATTCTAATATGCTAGTAAACACTTGATACAGTGCCGCACTGGCCATACTAGGAAGTCTGGAGATACCCGAGGAACATATGACACAATTGAATCAGTTTATTTTGTTTCAAATTTTATAGGCCCTAAACGAAATTTCTCGAAGCGTAAGGTGCCAGTAACTGCAGCCCTGATTTAAAATTGTCACATACGTCAGAAAAATTGAAATAGACGCGAAGAAAATTAGAATTCTAGAGAATTTTTGTGTTAGTACACTTCAATCAAAATTGAAGCTCAACGAAAGTCGTGCCGCGGTAGGTTCATGGTGTCATGGATAGTAGAGGTCACTACCTACCCAACGACACCCATATCTTCGAAGTCTATCGTTGTAACTTTTTGAAAACACTCTGCAAAAGTTGGAATTTTTTTCCCCTAAAATAGCTACTGCACCACATACACGAAAAATTTCGAAATGTTTTAAAGGCCAGCTTATGCGGCGTCAACACCTCTACCAATGACCATAATTTCAGATAAATGCGTTACGTATTCTTGGTGATATGCAACAAAAACTATTTTGGTCACCCTCGCGCAGTACATTTTTTCATGATTTCTGGCGTGAAAACATAATTATTTCGAGGATTTTTTTTTGTTGCAAATGACTCAGGAGGATCACCTGAATCGATTACTGTGTACCCGCCGAAAATCGCTGATGGCTTGTTTTCATGTTTCATACAACTTGGTTGAAGTTTTGGCGAATTGACTCTTAAAGGCGTCCAAATTTTTTTCTTTAAAATGCCATTATTTCACATAGACTTTTAAAAGATTACATATTCCTACTGGTATGGCCTGGCTTTGACTGGCATCAGACCAAAATAACGCGAACAAAACACAATCCGAGAAAATACAGCCAAAAGTAATTGAATTTTTTTAACTAAAAATTCAGAATCCGAACCGCAATTTATTTTTCGTTATTATTTTGCTTTATTCAAATTAATTGGTGGTTGAAGGGCTCGGTTCGGTGGTTAGGTTTGTGTGAATAAAATTCCATTTACTTGAAAAAATATTACAGATTTTTGTACAGACATAGTCTGGTATGTGAATAAACCGACGCATAGCTGAAACTATAATTTTTTTTTAAAGATTATTGAACTGTGTACAACCGTGCTACACATTCAACAATTTGCATGACATTACCAAGAATTTCCAATAAAATATTGGGTAAACTTCATAAAATTCGTGGAATGTTAATAGAATTTAAAGGTAACACGAACACCGAATTATATCTATCGACAAGAATTCGCCCTTGATTCGATGGGTTTCCAATCGTCTGCCCGATAAAAAATTAATAACGAAGTGATGATTTGACTGGGGTGATCTATTGAACTTCTATCGAAATTGTTTTTGTGTTTTTGTTTTCGTTTCTTTTTTTAGTTTAAATTAAAAAAAAACTTTTTATGAACAAACCCAAAATCGAGATACGAAACCATTAACCTTTAAGGTTTTCGTTTTATTTCATTTTTTTATTTTGTTGGTAAACGTTGTTGCTTTCAGATTCCCTTTTCGTATTTACGTTTTTTTTTTCTTCTAAAATCCAGTAAAAAGTTCATAATAAGAAAACGTTAACATTGCCTGGAGTTAAATAAAATCAGAAGCATATAACCCTACCGTCACTCAACGGAACGTTTATTTTTTTCATTTATTATCCGAAAGATGAAAAGTTCATTAGTTTTTTTCTCTCTTGCAATTGTTGGTTTTTTTTTATTATTTCCCTCGTTTGCTAGTTGGTTATACAATGTATTATGCTATGCAAACATGTCAGCTCCTTCAAAAGGCTGTTTAATTTACCGCACATATATTTGATAAAACCTCAAAGGATTGGTGCTGTATCCCCTAACCGAATAAACACGATACCCATTTAGATAACAAGATTACAAAACCAAAATTTATTCAATCACCTACAGCTTTGTGTGCTACGACATTTTTATACGTCAGGAGAAAATATAAACAAAGATTTTCATCAATAAAATTTCCAAGCAAAAGGTGAAAGGGTTTTCGTCCTTTTTGATAAAGTCGACTTATATATAGGCGCCGTGTATGTATTGTATACTCAGTGCAAATAAAATTTGTTGCCATTGTACATTTTTGGCTTAATGGATGAGCACCGAATTTTACAGTAATCAGATTTTTGGCATCGTACAAAATAAAAAGGAATTCAACCAAAAATATTCGTGCTGTAAACTTTGCACAAGTAGAACACAATGTTTATCTATGCACGTCTGTAGACACTGTTTTCTGTTGGAGAAGTTTGGACTGTCGTTTTCACACTAAACTAGTTTATTCGCTCAAGTTTGACATTAATGTTCATTTGTGACACCCACTCTAAGAAAGCAGCAATTTAATATTCGATAGTAAAGATGCCTTTGGATGGAGTTGCACAAGCTTTGAATAAGTTAGTAGTGAAGGGAGTGAAGTTAAAAATATTGTAGTCTGGCATATAATTACCCAGTAACTGCTTTTAAGGCTGATGCACTGATGGCATTCATTAATATAATTATGCTTTTTACTTCATTTGTAACTGTCCGGTCATTTCACTACATTGAATAGAGGTTATTTATCACTTGGAATTTTTCAGCTGGCTACAATTACAAAAGAAAACCAATTTACCCCTTCAGAAAGCATAATCATTTAGTCTGCTTTTAATTAAATAATCTCACAGCTCACCAGTTTTCTGGTACTCTGCTAACATCGTCAGAACAAAAAGGGTCTGACCTGGGAATTGACACATAAAATTAATTCTACTTTTTCGTTTATTAGAAGAATTAAAACGTTGAAGTGATAGAAGAGATCATATAGAAGTAACAGAGAAAACTACTGATTGATTCGATCCTTCCATAGAATTTTTCGACGAAATTTTAAGATTGATTAGGTCTATTCCTTGAAATCCTTCAGAACGTTTTTAATTTTTGTTCTAAGAGTGGTTACATGAAAATCGTTGCCATTGGTCTCATATTTGATTGTGAACAATATTTACTTGCAATTAAAATGGTTGCATCAATCGACACATTCGGTACTCATGCAACATTCCTTCACTATAAGATAAACGAGAACATTTTCAAATATTTGCATTATACCTAATAAAGCGCATGTTAAGCTAAATTCATGCACATTTTGTACAAAACAAAGAGCCATGCTATAAGATAATTTAATAATTTTAATTATGGCGTTAAACGGATCCCCAAAATTCAAGCAGCTCGACAAGGCCGTGTGTGTTCACTAAACTTTCAAACATAATCTACGTATTTTAATTTAACTCTACGTCTATGTTTAGTTTATCTACTTTGATCCTGATTAGCAACTAACAAGCTGTTTGTGTTTAGATTCTAGTTACAATATAACGTGTAATGTTGAAGTTAGGTTCAGTATAGTACCGTGGAAAACGCGTATAAAATCAGATAAGGCAATTTTGTACATTATTCAGAGCTGAAGCTGGAATAATGCGGAGAGCAACGTAAAGGGAAAATTGAATTTTTCTTGGAGTGGAAACATTAATCCGTTAAAGCATGAAGCCGATAAGTCAATCGAATTATTACTTTCGGAATATAGTTGGAATTTAGTTCTTGAAATCGTACAATTAGTTCTGAAGTTCGGAACAACAACTTTAAAGGAAATTTTCTCTATCCAAATACGTTGAAATTAATTGACGATGAAGAACACACCATTAACACATTGAATATTTGACTAGCTAAAAGAGGAACTTGTTTCTGAGTTTTATGGCTCTAAAAACTAATTGATGAGTTCTTGTTAGTCTTTTTAGTAAATGTTAAAATAAACGAAGTAAAAGATTTTGCACGAAATACTTGGTGAAACCTTAAACATAAACCTTTTTCATCGTTATATGCTTCTTAGTTTGTAAAATGGTAAGAAAGGAAATCATAGTCACATAAACGTATTTTCCGTTCTGTCCTTAGTTATCTTAACGTTTTTATTTGACGCCGTTCTATATCGATTTTTATATCCTTATGCCCTGTTCGTGTACTTATTTTAACAAATTTGTCTTTTTGTAAGGACAACTAAAACCCCTGTGTTGAAGTAATAATAGACAAGGTTGTTATAACGTCTACCAATTAACGGCTGAACCCGAGGTTAAGCATATTTTGCTTCGGTTTCAATCATTCATAAAATAAATCAATTCGTTCGGTTCGTTCGATGTTAGGTCAAAATATTTATTTATGTGAATGTCAACATTTTATTTGTACAAAAATATTTTTTCTTTATTTTCCTTCTTTTTTTCCTTGTTGTTGCGAATAGAGTTACAGAATTATTCTAATTTTTTTTTTTCGTTTTTTTATGTGTTCTTGTGTCAGCATTTTTTTTTTTATTTTGCCCTTTACCAAGAATTCTTCTACGATAATAAAGGAAAGAAAATGTAGAAAGGAAACAATAGCGTGAAAAACAAGTTAAATATCTCTGTAGTGAAAAAAGGTCAAGTTTGTGTATATTTGAATGGCTTGTACGGGCACTTGTATTTGGTATACTACATTACACTGGGATCTGGATTAAGAGAAAAAAAGGTAGACGAGTGTACCTACGTTCGTGGTACGAGTGCTAAATAAATTCAGTGTTTAAAATTTTTCTTTTTAAATTATATATTCCATGTTGTAGCCGTATAGCTGGAGAAGCATAAACCTTTTGACATTATTTTATAATTTCCAACCATCTCTGGAGGAAAAATAAATTTTCAAGTTTATGCATATTTGATATGACACTATTACATTTTTATTTGCCGTGTATAGGATTCAAGTTAAGTTGATTACCGTTAATAGGTTTAGAATAACCCTAAATATGATTTGTAGGGTGTAGATTATATAGATTTACTCAAACATCGCTCATAGATGATGAACGCTTTAGATTTAAAAGTAAAATTTCTAATTATTTTCTATCTGTTTCAGAAGTTTGCGTAACCATAAAAATCGACGACACGTTAACGAATTAAACAATCGCGAACGCGCTGCTCATCGAACCATCGCTTCAGGCAGTCAACTGAGCATTGAAGTTTCCGACTTGACTAAAACACATAACGGTCGACTAGAAATAACATGTCTAGCGACAATTCCAGCCCATGTAGGTGTGGGCGAACAATTCGCCGATTATAAGACTTCTTCCGTTAAAGGTAAGTGAATTTTATGCTGTTCATCAGCACAAATTTAGAGAATATTTTTCGCGAGTTACGAAAAGATTAAGCATTACAGGTACGAATGCATCTCTACTTACACAGTTTCAAAAAAGACTAAAATGAACCTAAAAAGTACAAAATGATTACTGAAACTGTTTGTCTTCCATAAGCATTCCTGCATTTTTCATCACATTTAAATGACTTGACATTTTACAAGAAGAGTTTAATGTTCTCGGTGTATCTTTGTTGATGATAGAGAGAAAGCAGCTACATAATGCGTGACGTTATTTCTGTGACACACGTATCTACATACGAGTCATTAACCTATTAAAGAGAGTATATTTGAAGTCTATTACGAATAAATATTCGCTTGAAAACGTGCTAATTTTCACCATAAAGGATTGATATTTGTCATAATCGGTTAGGTCACCAAATTCTACACGGTGGGGCTGAACAACTTTATTTTGCGAAGGTCGTGAACATGGGACATTTTTATTGAAAATGATAGAGGGATATGCTACGAGTAATTATCAAGCGAAATCAAAATCATTTAGCAGGGATAGCATATAAAATCTCCATGTAGTAACCCTCTAATGGGACACATGGGATACTGAAACACATCTAATGGAGTTTTAAGAATCCAAGTGGTGGTATATGAATGAAAGAAGCTCCTAACATTCGTTTTAGACCCAATACACAAACATTCAGCCAAACGAAATTCAATTTGAGAAGATTTACAGAAGCAATTACAGATTTAACCAAAGTACCGCTATATTTACATTTATTCAACGTTTTTTCCATAATTTTTCTCTTAAAATAAAAAAATAATAAACCGAAATCAACTAATCACTTAAGTTTTCCTAAGAATGAAAAGAATTTATATCGAAAACAGCTTAAAATAAACAGTTTGAATATTCTTTGTGTGCAGGGTCCACCTGATAGTTTTTCCAGTGCGATTTGAACTCGTGATTAATAGACTCCATAGCCTGTTCACTTTAAAACAGCGAGATTTGTTATATTTTCTGCAAATTTTTAGGAAGAGTTAGTTTTAAACCTTAATCTAAATGGTTTCCTTATATTTTTGAAAGAAAAATGAGAATTTTTGAAGAAAAAATGTTAAGTGCCTTGAGATGATGTCGAATCTTCTCAAATTGAATTTCGTTTACATGGAGATTTTATATGCTATCCCTGCTAAATGATTTTGATTTCGCTTGATAATTACTCGTAGCATATCCCTCTATCATTTTCAATAAAAATATCCCATGTTCACGACCTTCGCAAAATAAAGTTGTTCAGCCCCACCGTGTCTACGTAAAATTCCTCAATTTTTTCGACGTCTTTTTTACTTATTCACTTCTCTTCTAGAGTCAGAGGCAGTAGAATTTCAGCATGAATTTGCTTCAGCTGTTTTTTTTTGAGCTGATCCACAAAACTGTTTATATACGGTTGAAGTAGCTACAGGCAATGACAATTTTGGTTGTTTGTATGGATCCGCTGAAAAACAGCTGAAGCGAATTCATGCTGAAATTTGACTATATCTAACTGTACATATTGTGGATTTTAGTTTTTCTTTTTTATCTGTCGTGACGTCGTGAGCCAGCTGATTGATTAATTAACTTTGAATGATATTTCTTAAGATTAATGGACAAAAACACCATAAGATAAAATAGGCAATGGTATCAAGTCATTATTGAAATTATTATTGACAATTAAAACACCCCACTCAAGAGGTATTTTATAAGTAAATTGTGAACCGTTGTGCACAAAGTCTTCAGTTTTCCACAGGGCCTATTATGTAGAATTAATTCGCAAAATTTGCAAAAATTCACAGAAATTGACAAAAATTTGCACACGCTTCATTTTCAGCACATTTTGCAAGTCTTTGCGTTCTTTTGTCTGTTATAGTACAATTTAAAGTGAATAAAGCAATTAATTTGACTTTGAAGGTGTGTAGAAGTTTTTTTTTGAATTTTTTTTCAAATTTGTGAAGAATTTTGTGCGAATTTTTGCAAATTTAATTCTACATAATAGGCCCTGGTTTTCCATATGAGCGAAGCGACAAGATCATTCACAATGAACTTTTTTGAATAGAGAAATCGCCTACTGTGGTAAATCAGTTCGATTTCGTCGAGGCTGTTCTCTAGAAAATCTCTTGAATTCGTCAATTTATAGTTTTTCAATTTCAATGGGTTGTGATGAAAGTTCATGGTTTGACCGTCGAAACTGATCGCCAGCGCCAATGTCAACATTTTCTTTTTGATTTTTCACTTCAATGATCTATTGAAATTGAGATATAGAGTCAATAAACCAAAAATCACAACCCATTTACTATTCTGACTTCCGCATGTCAAAGTCGATATCGAGAGTAACGTTTCTTTTTGTCTACGAAAAATTAATTAAAAATATCAATGGCAAAAGTCCAGAAAATGTTTGCTCATGTTTGATTGATAAAAAAAAAACATTGACAAAGATCAGAATTAATTTTTATATTCCGGAAAGAGACTCATTTTCCCAGAAAAATATTACATTTATATAATGTTTGCGAACTCTTCGAATAAAAAAAGAGGAATAAAAACCGGAAATGCTTGTTGATACTATCGTTTTCCGAAACATTTATTGTGGTTAGGTTCTATTTACCGACTTGTGCTATCAGTAAATAATTGAGTCAAAGAACATACCAATGAAAATAAATTGTATAGAGAGCAAAGTTGATTCCATTTACGTTTTAAGCAGAACACAAAATGAAAATAATTGAATAACCGTTACCGGTTTTGATTTTTATTTAACATGAAAAATAAAAACGTAAAAAAAATCTTTGATTAAATATCGCAACGTTAAAAAAAGTGTTTTAATTATCTTGAACATTTTATTCGCTAATAAAGTCGATATAGATTCAACCGAGACCACTTCCTTGATGCCAGCTATGAGTGGAATGGCTGCTTTGGGAAATTCCTCTAATGGATCAAAATTATTTCACTCAAAAACTACCATCATTCCGATATGTCTACCAATTTCTGTAATTCTAATTAAGCTAATTAATAACTATGGTGTACGATTGATTTAAAGAGAACGGATATTAATTTATAAATAATTGGGGTTTGGGATTAATAGTGTGTGGAAAATGTGTATTGTGTATGGTGTATTATAAATGAAGTAAAACAGAAAATTGAAACAAAAAAAAAATATTTCTATTAATGTTTAAGTAAAAAACCATGAAAATATTTAGTGATTTATTGATAATGTGAATAATATATATTTTATATACGATGACTTACTGTACATACGTACTCTAAGCGACTTACTGTACATATTATGTCAATTCGAAATGGAGTTTTATCACGCTTTTAAAGGCACGATATGAGAGTGTTGTGGGAGTAAAATTCGAACGAAAAATAAGATTTTTTTTCATTCTTTTTGTAAGAAACATTTATCATCAGAGAATTCTTAAGTGATATAAGGTTAAAGTGTTGAAACCTGAGGTGGTTGCAATGAAAGAAATAGAGATAAATGAATGTGTTTAGGCAACAGTCCCCAATGAAAAGACGAAGCAGAAAAAAAAACTGTTGATGAAGAATCCTTATTATTTTTTCCATACACATAAAGGAAAATGAATATTGAGCGCACTGGTGGTGAGGTTGAATTTCGTTCTATATATAAACAATTGTCGGATGGGGTATTCTCCCATCTTCACGTTGTTGAATTACGAGAATCGTAATCTGTCTGGACGGTTTAGATAAATTGAAGCCATTGAATTTATTGTGGAAAATGGTTTTGGTTCTTCATACCTTATCATAAAAGCTTTTCAGATGACACGAAGGAGCTTAATCAGAGATCAGGTGTGAAAAAATAATATTGAAAATTAGTGTAAAAGCAGTGACGGGAGACTGTCGACGACAGTGAAATTTCGATATGAATTTGCTTCAGCTACTTTTCACCATACAAAAAAAAACTGCTCATCCGTCTTTATGCGGTTTGTCCACTATGGTGTGTGATTATTTCACCCCTATGAAGACGTATGAGTAGTTTTGTCTACATTTCACTGACGTCCACGGTAAAATAATTTCATAGTTCGAAGTTCTGACTATCATTGGCTCATAACTACAAAATTATTTCATTATCTCTGACAGTGATTAATCCAAGAAAATTATCTCTATTCAAACAAAAACTCTTTGTATTCGTGTTTGTTCAATTGTGCCGTACATTATCCATTCACATATGCATTTTCCTCGCTCATAAACTATTCCCAACGATGCTCCACAATAAATTTGTTATTGTGAAAAGATGTAACCATATTGTGCATTCGAAGCATTCATGCCGGTACAGTATTGCGAATGACTTTTGCTCGTGCAAAATTTATTTCATTTTCAAAATTTTAAGTGCAAGTTGATAATTGTTTTCTCATTTTATTTGTTTAGTTTTATTGGATTTTCCGTGTTTTCATTTCGCTGCGATGAGTCGAGTTGATACTAGGTTAATGATTTAAACAGATAAACATTTGTGAAACTCAGAACTGACTCTGAAGTGGTCATTGGCGTTTTATGACGACCGCTCTAAAATTTCAGCTCATCTGAGCATTTAAGCCAAAAAAATTTCCGTTTTTAGTATAATGATACTTTGTTAAAAAAAAATTTTTTTGTGATTAATGTTTGCCAACTCAACACTTTATCTGCTCAGTTACGTTACCTTAAATGATAATATATATAACAAAATGGAAATACGAAATAAGATGAGAATATTTAGTGAAAATTAAACCGAAAATGCATCCGAAGGCTAATCAGATAGTCTTTATTGCAAAATGTACATTAAAATCTATGTGCAATCTGTGTTCAATTGATATTTACCACAAGAATTATGATAGCTGAATTTGAACAGTTCTGAACGATAATAAATTGCCGGTAGCCAGTAGTCCAACAAATAAGTCAACATTAAATTTTCGCATTTACTTTCTGCAATCTACTTTGCTTCACCACTTAGCAATGGCTCTTAGCTACCCTCCAGTGCGCAAACATGCAAGTACAAAATCTTAATTTAAAAAAGTATTTAATGGGGTTTTAAAATGAACTAAGCTAAATTCACCAACAGGTTGTAAAGGAAGAAAAAGGTGGTGACTAGTGAAAATTATCTTAATTTACACTTGATCCATGTATATTTAAAAATACTTTTTACATGCTATATGCATCAAAAATCTTGCTTTTTACGTTTCAAGCACTAATTTCGAGGCGCTCAGCATGTAAAATCAATTGCATAACTCGGTATAAACACAAAGAGACTCGTTTTCGTGTGTTCAGCATCGCCTCAGATCAACAAAACTCACACGCAATATCTACTTTTCATCCCTAGATGTGGAAATTACTATTTTCTCTCGGTTCTATTATCCTAAATATCCGTTTCTAATCCATCAGAATACTTTGAAATCTCTAGGAACCACGTTTAATTTCATCAACAACATAAATTCTCCAACCAAAATTCCGCTTGAATGGGCTCATTTCGGTGAGCCTACGTACGCCTACATACACACCCACAGATAAAGCTTCTTCTTTTGCGGAAAAATGATTTCACTTAAAATTATTATATTTTGCTTAGTAATCCGATGACGACGTAAACATCCGTTCTGATTGTTCTTTGCATTAAAATAATATTAACAACATTGCCATCGGTAATAAAAGAAGGTATAACATCAACGGTTCATTTCTTTTGAAATTTAAACCACTCTAAAAATGTATTGTATTACTCCCACCACCATGAAGCCATGTGTGCTGAAACAAATTTTGTCGGTGGCCATATAAAGTCTTTAAAAGAATTTCTTATCCAGTTCTTTTACGACTACTCCCATGAACTTTTTTTTTTTAGATGGAAATCACTTTACTTTCGTATGCAACTCTTAAAAGGATTTTTTTTCTCTATTAAGTAGTTTGCAATTTAAATAACTTTTTGGATGCAATAAAAAAAATTCACGATTGCTTCTGAAACACTTTAGCGTTGGGAGCAAGAACAATACAGATATCACCTTAGTCTCTATGTGTACGAAGAATTAAGGACACCGTTTGTGATAACGACACGACACGAAATAAATTAGTTCTTATTGTACGTCTCATCTCGCTGCTTTCCGTCGCTTTGCAGCATTTAACGAAGCTCGGAGACTGAATAACAAAACGAAACAAATACGGCAACTTACACGGTTGTTTCGCTGCCGTACCAATTCACATTAACCTCCTCTCAACATCTTTTGAATTTAAATAAAAAGGGAATTGTCTTTTTTATTTCAAATTAGCTATACAGCGCGTAAGATAAATGCATTCCGTGTCCTATTTCACTTGTTGTTAAGCGAAATAAAAAACGTAAATAATTGAAAAAGAGCAAAATCCTGAAATTTTATCCCGTACACAACAAAAAAAGGAAAGATTCGTTGCTAAAATAAAGAAAGAAAATTCACAAGTAGATATTGTTTTGAGCACAATTTAATTATCTACGGTGGAGCCGAACGAGAAAAAAAAGAATATCTAAGAACAGCCAACCGTTGGCAAACAGAGATATACAACACCACCACATAGAACTTACACCCATCCAAACCAAATAAAATTATATTTTCAGATTTTCTTTTGTGACTTTTCTCTCAGATTTACCTTAATGTTGAACATTCATCTGCGGTATACCTATAGCAACTATAAAATTCACATCCCAAACTTAAAAAGTATTTTACTTTTACAAACAAAAAAAAAAGAAAATTCTGTTTACACAGCGTTATTTGAACGAGTCGTATAGTACCAACTAGTAACTCACCTATAGTATAATACACTGAATGAATAACATACCATCTGTGTATACATATATCGTGTACACCTAAAAAATTTAGAGCATAATATTCACGTCATTTTGTCTACTAAATGTAACAAGATACCCGGAGCTCAAATTACCATATAATAGTGGTAAAATCAGCAGGAGGTTTTGAATGCTTTTGTCACCTGAAAAAAAAACTGTGTAACTTTGATGGCATTAAGTTTCCCTTTATTTGTGATGAAAACTGCGCATGGTGGAATTGTAGGTGTGCTGATTTATGACAACATAAATGCATGGAATTTTGAACTTGATGCACTTTTATAACAATTGGGTCACACTGTCCGACCAGTAGAGTGAAACTAAATAATTGTGATCGCGCTGCTGTGAGTCAGATCAAGTGGTCGTAAATCTTTCCACAATGCCCTTTGTTCTATATATGCTTAGCCTGGATTTCCTTTTCACATTTGAATTACTCAAGAAAAACGGAAATTCCAGTCGATAAAAGAATTTACGAGAATAAAAGAATTATATTCAATTGCGGTCTCTAGGCTATTTGCAGCCGTTTTATGTGCAATGGTGGTATGGAAAAAAAGTGAGATGATTCAACGAAAAGCGATAGTGGAACAAATAAATTGTAAGACGAAAATGTGAGACCATGTCATCTGTTGTCGAATTATGGAGTAAAGTTTCGCTTAGAACCGAGATAAAGACGTAAATTATTCAGATTAGCTAGATAAAATCAGTTACGCCTTTATCTCAGCTTCCAGGAAAATGATATCGGTATAAGTGTTGATGACGATATCGCAAACACGTGGAAACCATGTGACCCAAACTTAAAGAAGTGAATGATTGCGAATTACATTATATGCATTTCATAGGCAACGACAATAGATTGGTCGACATATTCGAGCTATTTAAGTTGTTTATTTAAATATTATGGTGCTCAGTTAATACTCATATACAGACAAACCTTCAGCAAAATCGCTTACCCTAATTTCAGGTTCGACTTAAACGTGAAATGATTCGGCCCTTAAACTGAATTTCCAATTTCGTTTTTAAAATTTGGAGATCTCATCAGGAAATTTCTGGTTACCTGAAGACAACCTTATTTGAACTGAATATTTTCAAGTTCAGGTCAGGTTCGGGTCAAACTCGAAATTTAAAATTCTGTTTTTGAGTGAGTTGGGATTGCACCCGAAATTGAAAATTGAGGTTCAAGTCAGATTCCGGTCGAATCATTTAGGTCAGGTTTAGGTCAAACACAAAATTAGAAATTCAGGTTCAGGTCAAGAATATGTTTCCGAGTAGCCTGAAATTAAACTTAGTTCTAGAAATTTGAAATAAAATGAACGTAAGCAGGAGGACGAGATAGGCAATAACGTCTCATCGACAAAGACCTTGTGTTATTTCTTTCTGCTTCGAGAAACCTACACGATTTCTGCGATTTCGATCAGTCATTTGTTTTCCATCAAGTCATATTAGACTCAACATTCATTTTATCTCCGGGGTGGAATAAAAAGAACCTCGTTCGAGGTGTCCCAATTTTTTTTTTGCAGGATTCGATTCCGTTCATTTTTCGTTTGAATTTTCGCTTGAATACTCTCTATCAGCCGAGATGGAAAGAAAAGCTTAATAAAAACCACTAGACCATAAGCATATGGAAGCATTGATGAATGAGTAATTTACGATTAATATGATATGTATAATTGACGGATTATGATAATAATTTTCTGCAGCTTTTTATACGGCATTATAATTACAAAACGACTTGAATTAGGATTTTCTTTGAATTAAAAATTTAAAGGAGAAGAAACTAATTAAAAACGAAAAATTCAAAGACGACAAAAAGACATTGAACAAAATTACTGTAAAAAAGAAATGAGAAAGATAACAAAAAGGAAAAAAAAGGAGATGAAAAAAAAAAAACTAAAATAAAGACAGAAATATTATGACATGTAACTATATTTTTCTATATATCAATAAAAAAGAATATAAAATAAATATTATTACTACCATCTCTAACCTTAATCAAAAGCTTTTTTTGAAGAAGAGACAACAAGAAAACTAGGTGAAACATTTCGGTTCTATGAAATACTATTTGGATGTTTTGAAACACCGGATCTATATATTATTATATACAAACAATTACAATACCTATTCAATTCTCATACTAATATAAAAACCACTTATAGCACAAAAACAAAACAAAACAAATGCAGATGCAAAGAAAAGAATAAAAATTGAAAAACTTAATTAAATAAAACGAATATATTTGATGTAGCTTTTAGGTGTACCTGTCTGAAATAAGAAATCAACAAACACACTACAGAGTAAAGTCATTACATTCAATGTTCCAGCAATCAGTAATTAAATTATCTATGAATAATAAAAAATAAACAAATGAAAGAAAAGTAAATCCAAAAACTAAACCGAATAAGAAAGCCCACTATTTATGAATGTATTTTCCCCACATACAATAATACTGATACTGATACAACAAAAATAACAAAAGAAAATCTTAGTACCCGATATATGTATGGAAATTATACCCCCATTTACCCACTCATCATTTCGGAAACTATATAAAAACTATTGTAACTAACAAAATGGTAAAATGAATAATAGAAAGAACCAATCAAGAGATAGCATAATATTCCTGTAATTAATTCAATTCTAAGTACAACTCAAATAATTTTCTCGTAGCCATACATTACGTTTTTGATAAACAACAAAAAAATACATCCAAACAGGGGGAAGTTACAAACAACTCACATCAACTAACTTAAGGTTTCTCTCTATGTCTGTCTCTCTCACAAATACTCATTCCTAACACTCACACACAAAAATTGAATGCACTTCATCATTGCTGAAACGCACTGTAAGAAAAACTTACGATAAAAAAATCTGTTTGGTAACACTGATTTTGAGCTAGTTGCATGTCAAAATTGCACAAGACGATGTAGTGCCGACAGCTATACAGCGCAACACTTTACAATCGTCTCATACAATTTTTACATGCAACTAGCTCAAAATCAGTGCTACCAAACAGATTTTTTTATCGTAAGTTTTTCTTACAGTGCGTTTCCATATACAATGATTCGCTGGCTTTCTTTAAAATGAAAACACTTTCCTACGATCAAATACATTTCACAAAAACTGGAATCGCAGTCACTCATTTTAAAGGATAGCACTCCGTTTTTTCTTCGTTTTTATCAGTCCGATTGCGTGATAGCTGTCCAGCCTACAAAGAAAAATTGAATACGATTCAATTTTGCCTCCGTTTAGTTCACGAAATTCATTTTGATTCATCGGCTTTTTGTTTAACTGCCATGTAAATAAATGAACTATTTTTTGAAAGGAGTGAGTGCGAGTCTAGCTTAATTGTATATCTTGTATATTGTTACGTCACTTAAATAAATACCGAAGTTTTCGTTGATTAACTTATAGGTCGAACCAGTAAGATTTTGATGCAAAAGTCTAAATCAAAGATAAGTTCAGCATGAAAGCTGTAAACAGATCAGTACCTTGGGTACTAACGATAAAACGAATGTTATCATTTTGGCAGGGGAAGGTATCTAAGATCAATAGGGTCCACAGATAAAAAAAAATGTGTGATCTCGAAGCATATGGGGTTCTTAACAAACTAAACGAACTTTTACAGACCATTACGAAACAATGTTTTAGACAACGGAATTAGCGGACTTTATCTTCCATAGTTTAATGAAAATGAAATTGTGCTTTCAAGATATTTAAAAATACACAAAAATCGCCATCAAATGCACTGCCACAGCAGCGAGTGCAATATGATCTCCATAGACATGAGCGTTGTTAAAGTATCCACCAAATTCTCTCCATGCATGAAGTGCATTCACAGACAAAGCCCACTAACCTAAAAACTAATTCAAACCGATTTTTTCGTACGAATTTTAATCCTCTTATCATTGACAATCGATGTTAATCACATACATTAAATTATGAATAAAAAATCAAGTATTTTCGAAAGTACTTATATTTAACTCTAAGTTAAAAAAAAAAGAAAAAAAAATATTTTTGACAAAAACCATCAGACAATTTAAATAAAAAACAAAAACAATTCTATTATGAGCTATAGACGATTTCATAAAAGCTTTAAATGTTGTTTGAAAAGAAAAAGTATAAAAAAAAAATAAAAATAGAAGAAAACCTATAATCTAAACATTAATAAACTTATGACACATTGGACTGGTTTGGTTCATTTTCGATAATGTAACTAAATATTTAGGTGTAAAATAAAATAATTTTAGCGAATAAAAAAAACAGCTAAAATTACTTATAATATTGTGTGAAATATTGTGTGACACAAAGAATATTTCTCCTATATAAATAACAAAAAAAAAATTAAGACATAGAGACTCTTCAGAGATTATTCTCTGTAACAAAAAATATTCATAGAATTTCTTATATTAAAACTAAAATGAAAATTAAGTAGCAACACGTGAACGTATTAGTCATCATTGTTTTTTGTTCATATAATTTTTACTTTTGATTACTGATTTTATTTACATTTAAAAAAGTATATATTTAGGCTGATAGGGTGAGTAATGGAATTCAATGATCGTTTTTACTGTACAAAATGAAAAGGCACAAGAAAAAGTAGTTGAAAAAAAAGTATTTTGACCATAACAGTTAAAAGAACATCTAAATAGAATTTTAGAGTTTTCTTATTAAACGAAAAATGAATTAAAAACAATGTGAACATCAGACGATTCATTTGACTTTATTTTTCCAAACACGTTTTTGTTTCAAAAGAAATGCACTCACGGAATTTTGAAAACCGACACATTTTCTGTTTCGTGGTTTACTGGTTTTTCGTGAATTTTGAATGTATTTTTAAAAGGAGTAATCAGAAACTCAAGTAAAACGCAGAAACAGAAAATGTGTCGGTTTTCGAAATTCCGTGTGTGTAGTTTCTGTAACATTTACCTGCTGTTTATTAAGTTTTTTTGATCTCAGCCCAATTATTACACCGAACAAAGCGTTTTGCACAAATTGCGTCCGAACCTCGTGAAGTTTCAGTTTAGGCTAGGACCAGGTCCTATTGTAAAACTAACCCAATTGACTTGTGCAGCAGAAATCGGCAATAGTCGGGAATTGACATTAATTTAGTCGGAGTAACTGTTCTTCTTTTGGACATGTCGATGTTACATGTTACTGCAGAAACATACAGCTTGTAAACCAAAGGCTTATGCAGTATCAGCAAGAGCTGAACTTCACCAGCTGATCAAAAAACACACTCTACTTGTATAATATACAATCAAAACACATTCTAAACAACAAGTTTACTACAGTCATTCGTGTTACGTGCGACTTTAAGGTGTGTATATACACTGTATGTAACTTGCCTTTGAATTGTTTTCGATACAAAGGTGTTGTCTTTGTCGACCAGCTGTTGCTGATTCTGCTTAAGCCTTTGATTTAATAATTGTATTTCATGTTAAATCAACTTGTGGCTAACCTGACAGGTAAAAGGAGATTGAGGTAATTTTGACCTACATTTGACCAAAATCCGATTCTTAGAAAAAAAGATTTTCTCAATAATAATGTGACACCAACAGTCAACGTCTTAACAATAAATATTCAATAGTAATAAGAATGTAGCTGAGTTCCAGATCGCACAATTTTTCAAGGTTCGAGCTAATTTCTAAAATCTACATCCCATATTATAATCAATAGTCATGACCACTAAATTACACAAATGACCAAAACGGTTTGTAGTGCAGCTCGTTTGAAAAATAAATGATTCTGTTTGTTGTAGCTTGAGAGACTGATAAAAAGACGTAGAATTCCACCAATGTTTCAAAAATAAGCTTTCGAGACTCTTTGTTAACTATTTCCAATCGTGTAGTGTAGCAACACAATTGACTTTGAGCTAAGGAGCTTCACTCTACAATGTCAACTTTTTGATTGAGGCAAGTTTCATTTTCTTTCCAGCTAAATTTACGGTCATCTTAGTTTCCAACTTATTTCTAACGAAAACTTTCGTAATCGAAGACATCATTTTCCATAGTTTCACACAGCTCCGGAATTAGTTTTGCGAAATAATAAATATTTGTTTCCCATTTCAAAGCCATATCATTGGTGGGCGTGCACAACGGGAGAGAGAAACGTTTGTGTATATATAATCAAAAAATAAAATAATATAAAAAGCATGGCAATCAGTGGAATGAATATCAGAATTTTCCATTCATCCGCATAAATAAAATTGATTGTCAGACGGTTTTCGAATCTTATTTTTAATGCAATATAAATGGGATTTCACATTTTTGTGACGTCTATGCGATAATGTGTGGATTGTGTGGATAAAGTGTCTAATGTTTGTGAATGTTAAATTTGAATTTTGTACGACTAAAGAGAAATTGTGCAGAAAATTTATCAAACGAATATAATTGGCTACACGGTCAAAGAAGAATTTAATATTTAAATTATTTAAAAAATGGATCTGATTTAGATACATCACAGGCTATGATTCAGAGCAAGAATTTTAATGGTTTTTTTCTGTGTGTGTGGAGAATGTTGATAAGGACACTGGCAACACAGTTTACATATTCGTTGAATTGTGATAATTAGTAATTCGCATAAACTTTGATATTTGTAACCAAAATTTCATATGATGGCCAGATGAATAACAATTGTTTCGATGCGACGCTTTGACCTTCTAAAAAAATATTGGATATGCCAGAAGCAACGTTGCAAATGTAATTTGAAATACCAACCCTGGCTGGATTTGTTTTTCTGTTTTATGATTCGAAAATCTATTCTCATTATTTACAAAAATTGTTCCAATCGCTCTGCTTTTCGACTTTCAATGGTATCCATATATTTCAAATCCACTTTAGATTAATTTTTAATTCCATTTCTGTATCTCCTTTTGAGATGTTTTCGTTTTTCTTATCCGGTAAATATCTAACAATCTGATGAAACACTCAAATGAACTCATTGAATTAAAAACGTAAAGATGAAAAAGGTTCATCAGACTAAAACATCGTCATCGTCAAGAAAAGTTTCTAAAAAAACAAACTTCTACGTAGTTGAATGGAAGCTGATGCATTCATTGATCGCAAACATGTTTTTTTTTCAAAGTTTTTGCTTTTTACTTGTGAATGGAATGGTTGCATATCTCGAAACAATTTTTCGTCTTTCGTGTCCAGGGACACATATTAGAGGAGAAAAAGAATGTCGGAAGAAAGAGAAAATCAAGAGATGAACTATTTTCCATGTACGACATGTGTACGATGTACGATGTGTACATATTAATAGTTACACACTGAACACAAAATGTTGAAATAGTAGATTATGGACTTTTGTTCAAAATATTTATTTTGACGATTTGACGACTTTAGCTCGGCACATAAATTTAAAGTAATCATTTTGGACAGATTTACGCTACGTCGAGAACATATATATCGAGATAAAGTTTTTCATTAGATAGATTAATGCGAGATTAACGTTCTAGGAAGATCCTCATGTTTTTTCAGGATTTTTCTTCGCCTCATTTGAATATTACACATCATATCAAACTCCCACACGTCATTATTGCATTATTGACTAACTCATATTCGACATCCAGATGTACGAATAATTTAAAGAGAAAAAAATATTTGCCTGGTTACATAATTCGCATTCGCATAAGAAATACATGGCGCAATTATCTGTCGCAATAATATTTCGAGCGAATCCACATTAAATAAGTAGAAATAAAAGGTTCGCTTGGTAGATATGCCATAATATCTCTTGAGCTTTGAGTTAAAAAAAAATAACGACACGGGAGGCACATGACTCGTTATGAAACCACCTGTTCCTAGTCTACGAATCAATAAAGAGCTCAGAAATGTTTCTCTTTAAATTCGTTTCATTTTTCTCAAGCATAACAAATCCTATTTCTGATATCTGGGGTAGAAGAAATTGTCAGAAATGAGTAAAGAATATTTAACATTGTTATGAGTGTCAATTCTTCATCTTGAATGCTTGCTACAAACGAACACAAAAAATCAAAAGCGAAAAAAATTCAAGTCAAAGTCTTGTTTCTCATTTTTTTTCTTTTATTTCTTTATACACACAACTAGTCTTTTTAAGACCATTTCTATGGCAAGAGTTGACACACCTTTTGTGTCGACAATGTTCCTTTGACATGATTGAGAAAAAAAGCGACGATGATGATGATGATAATGATGCAAACGATCTGTGCTTTTGTATGATTTGACACAACTAATTCATCGGCTTTTTTATCTCAGTTGTTTGTCGATTTGATCCTAATTTTATCCACAAGTATTGTAAAGGAAAGAGAACATCGATGAGAATATTTTAAATATAAGGTGTGAGGTGTGAAGACATGGTTTATGGTTAGCATGAATGGTCATAAAGTCGAGACCCTCATACATTGAATGAAACATGATTTTGACAAAAGAAAAACGGTCAAAACTTTATTTCACTCAGTGTATAATTCGTAGTTTGCTTTCTCCACTCTAACGGCTACTGAACAGGTTTCATTTTCAGTATATTTTGTTTTCTTTAAAATTTGATCTCTTATTTTAACCTTAACAGTAATCTTCCCACTTGAAATAACTTTGAAACGAATTAATCTATCGTGAACAACAGCCCATAACCCTATCTTCTTGACAGAAGTAGAATTGTGCTACAAAGAAAAACACCTCCAGGCGAAAAGAGAAAACCCCGTCATCTTGCAAAAAGTTTTACCCACCACGCACAAAAGTATTCTCGCAACGAATAGGAAAAACGAGGTCTTTTTATAGAATGTCCTCGGCTAGAACAATATTAGTATATTGAAAGTTTATGTTAAAGTTTTCATAGATTTTTTATGAATCAAACGACAAGAAATTCTGTTCGCAACAAAAGAGGAAAACCTGTACTAAACAAAAAATTTCAATTTTTACGTTTTACCCCTCAATGCCATTTATAATTGTTTCAACCCTATTCACCATCTGTCACATAAGAAAAATCAATATACATTAAAAATGTACAATATTAAATGTTTGTTATATTTTTAGCCCATAGCAAATATTAGCTTAACACATCTGAAAATCCCATCGGCACAATATTTTGTTCAGTCAAATTGTATTTATATCGAAACCGAATACATTATGTATACATACACATACAGTCAACGGATTTCAGAACTGTGCCGAATTTATATCATCTGGATTAGATGGATTTTATTGTTTTTTGGGTAAGAGAATCCATCCTCTCAAAATTATTTTTTAGTAATCTTCTTCTTAGCTTCGACTAGCGGTAGTCTTTTTTTTAACTTTTCCTTGGCCGTGATAGTTAATTATTTTTAAGACTTTAAGACTCCAAATTCATTTTATTTTGCGAGCCTATTATCCTCTAGTATGACCAAATCGGGGTCTCGTTGTACTTTGTTGGGGCTAAGCTAGAGCTTCGTGGTACCTTCACCTGAATGTGTTGGTATGTTGATGAAACGATACGTTTACTTTCATTTCGTTTATTATTCGCCAAATGTGTGCATGCAAAAAGACATGACCAACATTCTAGAGATTGATTATTACTTTGACACTGTTACGCAGTGTTTATTTTTTGGAACTTTAATCCTGACAATTCAGAAAAAAAATCAGATTATGATGGACTGATGGAATGCGGTGTTTTTGTAAAATACAGCGATGCATCTAATCAAATCAAAGATTTAAACGTAAAGATGTATTCCAATCGCTCGTGTCTAACCTTTTTTTATTTTTATTTTTTTCTGCTCAACGAAAAATAAATTCAAAATATTTTATGTCGCTGGTTGTTCACATTGACAAAAAAAACAACAAAAAACATAAAAGTAAATAAAATTAAAAGAAAAATATTACTGACATGATGGAAAATAAGATTTCTGCGGGAAATTTATTATTTTTCACATTTTACCCGTAAGTGAGTGTCGGAATGAGCATGCAATAAATCGAAGGTGTGTGTATAAATTGTGTGTAAGTGTGTGCGCCGTGCATACACAAACGAATAAATAAAATATTTCTCGAAGATCCTTATTTTTTAAACATATCATGTCTTATGCAGGTATTGACGTCTTCCTATGCTACGCTGTCTATTATTACGTATTTATTAATGGTTAAAATATAACACACACAAAAAAAAGAGAAAACAAAAACAAAATGTATTTAATGTATAAACGAAAATGTGAAAAATTAAATTGAGAAAAGAAAACAATTTTTAAGCTTTTCATTTATAAGCTATACTATTAACTCAAAGGAGATTTAATGTATTGTAACACGAAAAATATTACAAGAAATAGAAAAGAGATAAACAAAATCAATATTAAAAGAAACAACAGAACTAATCATTTAAACAAAATGGAAAAAATAATTACAAAAACTATAAACAAAAAAATCGAAAATGATTTTTAGTTAAACATTTTCAATTGAAACATTTAAAATTGCAGAACAAGAATTTTGTTTTGCACATTGATAGTCGTGTGTTCCGGTTGAACGAAACAAAAAGACAATTCGGAACGTAGTAGATCGCAGCGACGTTAGCAACGTACAAACCCACATTCCATGTGCGTATACGTAAATCTAGTGTGATACCATATATGAATTAGAGATATATACGACATGTATAGAAGAAAAACGTGGGCTGGAAATTTATGTGTTGGTCACACAGTTTTTTTTTTGTATCACGAATATTCAACTTTGTCGCATATATCACTCTTACATATATATATTGTGATACACATGCCTAGTGTCAGTGTAGTAAAATTCATATCTAAATACGAATAGAATTCGATAAGTAAGGACCACTGACGTATGGTCTTTCTCTACGTAATGTGCATACCGCAACTACGAAAGTCCGAACGATTCTAAACGAACATTGCTAAGGCAAAGAAAATTTCTACTTTATCTCATTGATAATTGTGACTATTTTGAAAGCTTTGTGTTGGCGACATCGAAGAACCCAATCATTAGAGAATGTCTAAAAAAAGAATAACGTTGACTCCAGCCCAGATGCAATTCCCATATGTATACACGATTATACGTAAAATGTGTACACGTTTCCATACTCTTTTTTTCGTACAATTTTATTGTTCAATTTACGTGCACTCAATAAAATCAATACCTGTAGCTTTTAGCTTTGTGTATCGGCAAGAAAAGACGTCATTGAACTTCACTTTTCCTTATACGTGGAAAAAATACCATTCTCAATGTCATTTCGAAAGGATTTCTTGAAGCAAAACTAAACACCCAACCCATGGATATATTAAGGCAGAGCTAACTGGCAAAACATATAGAGTCACTTGTGGATTGTCAATCAGTGTGATGTTGTTTAACTGTAAATGGGAGAAGTAGATAGATACTGGTAGATTCAAGTCAGAGGATTTTCCCGAATTCATCTTGTAATTCATAAGAAAGTTATTTTTTGATTTTTTTTGTTAGCACACATATTAGGAAGGGTGTAGTCTAGAATGGTAATTTTCGAAAACATTTTTTGTTAGCAAAAACGTTATTTATCAGCAAAAAGAATCTGTCGCCACAAAGTCTAAGTTTCTTTTACGTTTTTATGTAAACAAGTCATGCTTGATCGGGATAAATGTTTTAACCTTAAAAAACAACCGTTTCTGCATTCCCCAGTTGTTCAACTCAACAACTCAATTTTACCTCTTCGATTTGTAAAAGAAAGTTTAAAAAAAAAAGTGAAGAAGAGAGGAAAGAACTTAAATTGATGTCGTGTTTTAACAACATAACTTTCCAATAGACACACAATGAAATGAAACCCCCCTAAACCAAAATAAAACATCCTAGCGTGAAATTCACACTTTATCTATTACAAATTTTCGTGCGCAAAAAATCAATAACTCATTTTTGATGGCTGAATATTTTATGGTTATCGAAGTTATACCAATTTAGTGTTTCTAAAAATACACCAATACGCCGGCATAATGTCTATTTACATCGGCATGGTAAAGGTATAAACCGTGGTGTAAGTAGATAATAAATAAAAGTTAAGAGAAAATGGGAACAGAAACCCATCAGCGTCAAACCCCCCTATGCTTTCTGTTTTTTTTTTTGCTGGCAAAAGGGCGCAGTTATTAGGTTATAGGACTATATGCCATTACTAAAACAATATAATAAGCAGTTTTTCATTTTCACTTTATCTATATACTTGTTACTATCTCAACTTATCTAGTTTTGTTTATACCCTGGGAATTCGGGAATTTCATGAAATGAAGGTTGTCACCAGAAAGAAAACGAAGGCGCTCTATCTTCTTTCTTTTCTGTTTTTTTTTTAAGTTTATATCTCGCATGGAAATGGAAAAGTGTGATGAAAACTGGATATAGTTTTGTTTGGTCGTCGTCGTTCTTTCGTAATACTTTTTTCCCCGTTCTGTGTTTGAATATAAAACTTTTTTACTGGAAGCTTTGAGCTGGTTTATTGTGCACATAAAATTTATATTTATATTTGAGTAAGAACTGAGAATCACATACTGTGCTTTTAGATTAAGCACACCACATATAACTAGTTATGTGCACAATATTTTGTTTTTCTTATACGAAAGGGAGAAAATAGCATCACATTTTACTTCATAGATCTGCGTACGGTGATTCACTGCGATTTGTATTAGATGGAATTTGTCAATATTTTGATGTATGGAAATGAAAATCCGGTTTTCAAAATAATTCGACGGTGATACTGTTCGTGGTCTTGTGGTGTATTTCTGAGAACACAACTGGCTGCGAACTCACAGGAATTTACATAAGTAACCAAACCAGGCTATTTATTTCATCAATTGCTTCTCTTAGACCATAGCAACCTCACTTCTTGGACTAAATTGAAGTTTAGCACCAAGAGGTGTTAATGACATTTATTCCCATACGATTTAATCCATTTCGTCCAGGACGTACCCCTCACGTTTAGAGACATTTTGAAAGGTGGCGTTTGCACATGATATCAAAAAATAGCAGCTCGTCTCGCCTCAAATAAGACAGGAGTTTAACTATAAGATTTAAAATCATAGATTTTGTCATCTATTTTTGGTAGGAAGTGGAATAGTCTAAGGTCACAAGAAGGTTTTTAGTTTCGAAATCTATTTATATTTTGTTTGAACTACTTGATTATCTAAGCTCATAAAATTTAAGTTACCAACCGAACAGTTAGAAAATCGCGTTACAAACCAAATTTTCATGAGTTACAGATTTGCGTTAGACGGAGACAAATTACTTGTGTGTTTTTGTTTCACGATGTAAACTTAACTAAAAGTTAAGTGTTGACAACATGACATATTTAAGAATAGTTAATTGTATGTAATGTAATGTAATTCAATTCTACTACGAACAGGAACGAATAGGAAATAACTTTAAATTTAAAAGAGAGTGGACACCACTACGTTTATATGCTCTAACATTGTACATTATTGTAATGGTATTGAATTGCATCGATACCACCACAAATCACGATCACTTACCCTAAACAAAAATAAAATACCAGTCTTGTGATCGAAGCCTAAATCACGATCATTTACCCTAAAATGTGTTTTTCTTTCGTTGTCATCGTTGTTGATACGTAACAACAAATATACAATTTTCGTGTTGTTCGTCAATTCGTTTAACCAAAAATAAACACATAAAAATGTGTAATAACAATAAACCAATATTATAGCAAAACAAAATTCTTGATCTCCGAACGAAAAAAAAATAATAATATCAAGCGCAGTTATAATATGGAAAAAATAAAATAAAAATAAATAGGAAAAAACAACACACCGATTTCGTATCGATATTATTATATATATGTAAATGTTTATAGAAGTGAAAGTGATAAAAAAAATGTGCAAACAAAAATTGTTATTTGCATGTTTTTGTTATAGCAGATGATGAAAATAAAAATAAATAAAAATAAAAAAAGAAGCAGCAACATTATATACACTAAAAGCGAGTATATTTCTGACACATGGTAAAAAAAAATCGAAAATGATTATGATCTGATATGGCGCTGGAGCTTTCAAAATATTTTCGGTTTTTGTTTTTATTTTCTTATTTACTATGTGCTTACATGAGAATTTTATAAACATAAAATTTACACAAAAAAATACTTAAAATTTCACAACATGGCTTCCATTAATTAATCAAAATATTATATGCTAAAATTGTTGAGACTGAATCGATTATAATTTTTTTCCAAAAAAAAATATTTATTTTCAATTTAAATTTTCTATTCATTGTGTGCGATTTAACGAAAATCGGCGAAAAAAAACCAGAAAAACGAACAAAAATTGGTGGAACAAATTATTGGGTAAACTTTAACGAAAAACCCTTATAAAAATGCCAACAGACGCGCGATGGCATCTGAATGACATTGTTATGTGTTTCCTACTTTAAACGTAAGTGACAAGCCTATTAAATTCATGCGAAGAATCTACGATACACCTGTTTGGATGGAACGAAATGAAATTCGATTACATCCTTACCGTTCAATGTTATTCGCTTCTATGTACGACGACATATATCGTACGTTGGCGAAGGAAATTCTGTCTTGTGAATTGCGAGCAAATTTGTTTAAAACATTGAAAAAATGAGAACTGGATTCAGCTGGCTTAACTTCTAGTAAAGATTTTTGTATGCGACTCAGTATCATAATGTGCAAAATTATCTTAGTTCAGATATCCTCTCTTGCATCAAGTTTTTCGAGAATTGTATCAAGAGAAGTGGAGGCTGACAGCGCATCACATGCACAAAATTTCAGTTAATGAACATCATGTTATATACGGCAGAGAAATACTTATTTCTACACACGTCACTTTTACGCACTAGTGCGTAAATATGAAAATCCATTTGCACCCTGACCCGATCGCAATCGCACTGCAGTACATAAATATTGTGATAAAACATACTCACAGTTCACACCAATGTTTCTGGTACTTGAATCTAATTCTAAAGTGCGCGGTATTTTATCGTATAATAACGTAACGCCACAGGCGAATAATATTTTACTCTTTGTGAACTAGGTAAATTTAATATTCGGAGTTGTTTTCGTTTTCTTTGTAGCTAACTTCTGATGCAATTCAAATTTCCTAGCACAATTTTATCCCGACACCTACAAATAGTAGATTTTCAGAGGAAACATTTGGACGGAAATTTAAAAAAAAAAAAAAAGAAATTTAGCTACAGCCCCGTCAAATATACCGCATAGCAAACAGTACAATTGTTGAATGACTTCCACTAGGATTGTTTGAAGTGCAATGAAGTTTTTAAAAATTTCCTACATTTTATACATTGTATATTTGCTTCCGCGTACAATTACAAAAAAAAAGGTTACCGCAAACACGGGAAATGTTCAAAATGTTCGAATGTTTGAACATTGCTCAAAAGCAAACTTAAATAACTTTAAAAACAAAACCAAACACGATGAAAAGCAAAAAAAAGTGAATGAAATGAATAAAGCTTATTCACACATACTTCAAACAAACATGCCGTTCAAGGGTTACTACAGAGCCACCATACACGATTCATAATTTCTATATTTTTTCCTTCCTTTTATGATGACATTGTGTGACTTTAGTCACCTTTCTTGCATGCTATAATTTACTACAAGTTTCAATATTATGCAAAATGAACTACTAGGGTTTTTCTTTGTGCATTTAAGACATAACATGCCTGTACTAATATCATTTACATTTTCAATTTTTTATCGCAACAGACACTATTATCAAAAGGGCATTAGAGACTATTCGTATATGACATGACCGTGTCATTTCTCGTCTTGGATATGGGGAAATGTTAATGCATTCCGATCGGAATTGACGTGCTACATCCAACAAGTAGTTATGGTTTTTTTTTTCCTAACGCATGCTAAGAGGCTTTTTTAGCGAATGAGAGTTCGCTAAAAAAGCATCTCAGCATAAGTTAGGAACAACGTTTTGTTTATAGTGTGTCGAAAATGAGCGACGAATTCACGATATTTTGACACTAGATAAACAAAATAAAATCAAAAAATAGAGTGCTTTCGTGAAAAAATGTGTTTCAGTATGACGATGCAATTGAGACAACGCAATAATAACGTTGCTAAATCCAAATATAATTGTCTGAGATTTTGAATTATTTTTTTCGCGAAATCATGAAAATTGTGAAAGTCTACGAAAATGTACGAAAACTTGTGAAAGCGTACACCTTACAATCATTTCTAATCCTTCATTGAACGAGAACGTTGCCACTTTCCGGTGCAGTGGTGTAAATTTCTGCATTGTTGTGCAGAGGTTGTTTTACCTTATCGAAATGATAAGTATTCAATTACTAACTGCACTAACTCTAGCTAAACACAGCAATGCGAAGGAGCCCTAATTTAAATTTTTCCTTTGTTCTGCTGTCAGGTTTGACAGCGTAACAAAAGAAAAATTTGAATTACGCTTCTTTCGCATTGCTACGTGTGGCAACAGTAAGTTCGTTCATAGTTGTATTACAATGCATATTTGTATTGGTCCTACTTCCGATAAATATCACAACGATGTGTTCGATGTGCTGAAATAGTCACAAGCTCTCGTATAAACTACGACGAGTGTTAATGTACTATTACGTACACATATGGATGGTTTCTGAACTGTTAAGTGAAAAACGATTTTCATTGGGAATTTGAACTATGAATTATTAAGGTACTTCGGTAAGTGATCAGGATACGTTTTCTGAGCTGTTGTACTTATTTGACATTTTTTATTTTTGTCAAGTTCGGATGATCTTCATCGTTTTGGTTTCCGTTCCAATCGAGTAAAACATTGTTCATGATAATTTTTAATGAGTTTCGTCTATGGCATGTTCTTTTGTAACATTTTCGTGCATGGTGTTTTTTCAATACAAAATAAAGATATTGCAAACATTGGAAATGATTTGAAAACTGTTTCTTAATGATAAATGAGGATGAATCTTCAAATTAAGACAAAAAAATCTAAATTTTTATGCAAAATCTGCCAAGTACAACAAAATCAATCGTCGTTCCGAACGTTTCTAAAGTGAGAAAAATTGTATGCAGTCATCGACGGCAAAGGTGTTTTCTTATAGTTTCATAATTAAATTTGAACCATTACTTAATTTAAAAATAAGAAGAAGGGCAAAACTTCATTTTAATCACAGATTAAGTTAAATTTGATTGAAAAATTAATATAAAATAATTAAAAATATCACCGTTCCGAACGTTTCCTTAGTAAAAAAATCCAAAACATCATACCGATAGGCAAACATTTTTCGAACAAACCGCTACTAAAGTGCATTAAATTGGTATACAAATAGCGCTTTGCGCGCTATTTTACATTGAAAACAAAAGATTAATGACGCCAAATACCGGTAGCAACCAAAAATCCGCTACAAATTTCTGTAAAATACCGGTAAATGTATATTTTTAACACTAGTACGACAGTCCCTGTGTGTTAGTACAAATTGTGAATTCTCACTGAGCGTGGAAACTGCCCTATACATCGTATTATATAGTATACGTAAATAACAGATACCGATGTGTACATTTGAAACTTAATTCGGCTGAATATGCCGCGAAATTATTAATGAAACTTGACATTCCATTAAAAAAAAATTGAGCGAAAACCACCAAAAGCGATATAATCTGAATTATGCCCATCACCCAGCAAACGTTCTGGCATATCGAAACAATTTTGGCATATAATATTTGATTCAATATATACTAATTAACAATTCTTTTAAGGTATTATTATGTGGGCGGTGATAAAAATCGGATCGGAATCATTGCAAAATGATATAACAAATTCATCCGAATTGTGTCACCGAAAAAAAATGTATTTTACCTTTACACTTAAATTAAACAGCAATGCCTTATTTATGAGAAAAAAAAAGTATAAAGAGAAAAGATTATTGAAATTTTTTTTTGGAATAAAAAATAAATTTAAAAACCTCATTGATAATATTGTTAAATGTTAGCAATACACGAAACATATCATAAATGTTGTAATAACACTAATAACACTGTTACAAAAAAAGAAGAAAATGGGTGCAAAAATTGATGAAGAAATTTAAGAACAAATAAAAATGGCCAATAAAATTCCATATGATTCAGATGAAAAAAGCTCTATATATAAAATGTATATAAAATCGGTGCGTTGAATTAAATAAAAAAAAAAAAAACAAAATAAATCTAAAAAAAATATATTTACGAAATTGATTAAAATTTAACACACACAGTGAGTATTTTGAAAGATTAGTGTTTAAAAACATGAGCATAATAAAACAATCAAGCGCAGAAAATATTAATGGAACATACGAATATGAATGTAAAACGCTACTTAATTAATTAAACAAATCATAAACATGAAGAAGCATCTGAAAAAAGGCAAAACAAAAATATTTAACAAAGAAAAGATTGAGTTTTTAAAGTATAAACTAAATTAATTAGCATGAATTTAAAGAAAAAAAAAATTAAATTAAAAATATAAATGAAAACCAATTCTGTAATGTCTATATTAATATGAAACAAAACAAAAAAAAAGAACAAGAAAATTAAGTATTTATATGTCATTACTTCTCATTAATAAAAATGAAAAAGAAATTAAATTTAAAACCAAAAAAAAGGGTCGTCGTTAGCAAAAATTGGTGGAGAAGATAAAATTGAAATGAGAAAAATAATAAAAGAAAATATTATACAGCAAAATCTGTTTTATAAATTGTATGTAAAAATAACAAAAAAAAAAGTTTACGAAATAAATGTTAGATCGATAAATCGAATGGTTTTACTCAATGGCCTACCGACTTTTGGACAAATTTCGTTCTATTCCGGAAAATCGTTGGAAATTTAAAAAATCAGATTATAGCCGAATGTCCTGTATCCAACTTACAACAGCACCAGCTCCACCAATCCTACTCCAAACAGGTTCGCGTAGGTATGGATTCGATCATGACTTACATTTTTGAAAATATCAGGCTGGTTTCGGGCAGTCATTTTCTATTTTATGAAAATATTTTACGTCTTAAGCCCAAGGTCTATTTTTGAACAATTGATTTGCAGGATTTGCTAAATGTTTGCTAATATTTTCTACAATTTGCGAAGAATAATTTGTCCTGTAAACTCAACTCAATTTAAGTTTGCAATTGGTTAGCATTCTATATTTGTCAACAAAAGAAGAGTAAAGAATGTGGAATTGAAGAAACGTAAAGGCAAACGCTACTTGTATGTGGCGGAATACTTGTGGAACAAATAAAACGAAGGAAACAAGGAAAATTTTAGAACGCTTGGACCGCGCGTGCCCAAAACAAATTTGAGGTGAAAAATTCTGATGAATGTAAAATTTAAGAGTGGTACAATGCCAATGGAACGTCTGCACGTCTGCTTACCAATTTCGAAACTCAAAAAGACCCAGTTTGCAACCGATATGTAAAAAAAATCAAAGCTGTGGAACCACGTCTTCAAAACATCTGAGCTCGTACCTACCAATTGATGACATTTCGATTCCAGTATGATATATAGTTGTCTTACCTTCTTTTACTACAGCTACCTTAATTTAGTCTTTCAGTATTTCAGTCTTTCATTCTTTCAGTATCATCTAGACTTCGAAACGTTCAGCCACGCGTAAAATAACTACGAAATGGCGAACCCATATCTTCGATTATAACGCGTTTTATAAGACCTATATAAATCAAAAATGTGGTCCAAAATACCTCAAACAAATGTCTTCCTATTACAGCGACTGACAAAATGCGGTGCAATGGGGGTGGTATTATTATGAAAAAATTGATTTAATACAAAAAAAATCTTAGTATTTTAACCTGTCACAGACGGCAAGCAAATTAACAGTTTTACTATCTGATCTTACACTTCATTTGATCGAAGATTTTCAAAAATTAATTTCAGAAATCTTTTACTTCACATGTTTTGAACACACTTTTTGCTATATAAGACCTCATTAGTCAGATCTTGTCGTTTATTACTGCTGTCGTTGTCGATAACAGATGACAGTCGTCCATAATAGGTTAAAGACATACCATTCATCACACACCACTGCAAGCTTAACGATCATCTTCACTGATAGAAGTAGTGAGGTCAGTGAATTGGGAACAAACGATGTTTCGTCTGGGTTCAAGCTTCTCGATTGTAGAAGCCTTCCAAAAACTCTAATCTATCTATCTATCCTATTCGAATAGGTTGAAAACGTCATACCTACTTCCCACAGTTGTTCACCTAAACTTCTATTTATTTCTATTTGTAAGTATTCTCCGTGTATTCCTTAACAAGAAAGATTTTTTTTCCTAGCGTTGATACAGTGTTCTAGATGAGAGTCTTAATTTGCATGAACTCAGTTTTTATTTTCAACTATCGTTCAGGTAAAGTATCATCTGACAGTAACTATATATTCGTAAGTGCTCTTTGGTTGTAACGACTTTATTTCGTTAGCGAAGTATACTGTTAGTGTTCACATTCAACGACAAGTTTAGATTTCAGTGGATGCATTGGTATGTTACAGCTAACTGCTCATCAAATTCAAAAATGCATTTCGTGTAATTTTAATGTTTATTTTATTTTACTCAATTTTAATTTTTTTTATAAATAGAATTAAAACTAAGTTTATTCTTATTCTTAATATAATTCTTTCTTTTTTTCAAACACAACAACTGTGTCAGTGTGTTTCACTAATTTTAATTGTATTAAAAGTATCGCTACCATCTAATCATAAAAATTTTAAATGAATTTTTAAATGTTAATATTGTCAATACATCAAAGAAAATAAAAGTTGAAAAATACAATAAAAATTTATTTAAAACGTAAAACCGAATTTAAAATTGAAATTGGACCATCATTGTGTGGATATAGCCGTTGCTTTAATGCTACATGTATATTATATTCAATGGGAAATATTTTTTTTTTCGTTTTATTGGACGGAACAGCATCACCCCAACAATATCCAACGATAAGCTGCCTCTCACATAAGCATCCAGTCCACTCCAATTATATCACTGATTATCATTTTACCTAAACTGTGTGAATCAAAATGTTGTATATCTATTGCTCGTTATTTTCATACACAAAACTAAAAACAAGAAAACATTTTTTTTTTTTTAAATAAGTTTATGCGGAAAATTGAAATTGGAATAAAAATTCCCTCGTTGATGCATTTAAACAAATATGCAGTTTGAAGTTTGTTTTACGGCTTTTGAATGGCATAACAACAAATGTATGAGAATCTATGCTAAAATGGCTAAGTAAAAATTTATCCGACAGATGTTGATGTTGCTCGTGCGATTTGTATTTCGTAACAGTAGTATGTTGATATTTGCACAAGGATAATTGGTTTTTTACATGTTGTACATTTGGAATTTCTGGGACAGTGACTTCAAAAGAGCGGATGTTGTTGTTGAATAGTTTGGTCAAGTTTTGAATACAGACAGTTCATGTTTACAGCTTGTTGTTTAAATTGAACAATAGTCTGGAACGATATTATCATCGGGATACTATAAACTGTTAGTCGGTCATGGACATCGAGAGAAATTTTTGAAGTGATACGATTGAAAAATTGCTGAACCATGAAGCTTGGTTTATTCACAAATAGTAATAATGTCTTCGACTATCACTTCAATAAGATCAACTCGTTGTACAAGTATTTAACTAAAGAACTAAAGCCAAAGACACAATAGCATCAGCTACAACATTTCGTATGCAATAGTACGGCGTGAAGCGCGCTTATAAGAAGACTGCTACGTCACATAGAGCCAGACAGGTTTGTAAGAGGTCCAAAAATTACAAATTTGCATACAAAAAATCGAAAAGGCCTTTCGAGAATCGTCCGAATTTACAGGTCAGTTAAGGAAATCTAAATAAAAGGAATTTTTAACTTAGGTCAATTTGATTGACTATCACGTTGACCTACCGACTATTATAAAGACACCATTAACAACTTAAAACTTTGAACAATATTCGGCAGCTGTTATTTACAATGCCGTTCAAAAATTTCTTAGATATTTCGGAGTAATTTTGAGAGCCTATGAGTGCTTTTACGTCTACTTGGTTCAGGTAGGAGTGTTAAAAAAACACTACGCCACCCTTAAAAACCGAGAACATTTGTTCAATTCAGAGCAAAATCGGATTAAAATAAAAAATTGGACTGATTTCACATTACACAATTGTGAGCCCTCTAGCGACATGGAATTCAATGATCCAAACTCGTACATATCCATTAAAATGTTTTGCACATATTTACGGCGAACGAGAATACGGAATTTTTTTTTATTATTTGTTCAAATGAAATTATCGTTCATTCAAATCAACAGAAATGCGGCATTTTTATTTATATAAGTCGCTTTGCACATTATTAAAATGAATTTGTCAATAATTTAACTTTTTTTTATAATTCTCTGTCATTCATCACTCTTTCTTTTCGTGTATATCACGTTGAAAATGGATTGAGACAAATTACAGTGGAATACTTTCACAATTTGCACAAAATATTATCACCGACGGAAATGGAATGGAGAATACGGACAAAAAAAAGAAGAAGAATGAAGAACTCAAATGAATATATGCCGGATACGGTGTTGTAAGTACACAGTGAACAAATTCACGTTCTCTTTTTTCTTGGTGTTACTTTGAAATTTATGCAATGAATTTCTTTTTTTGTTATTAATTTCTAAGATTTTTTTCGTTAGGTGAAGACGGTGAAATTATACGATTCGTATTTGCCTAGCGTAAAATATCAACAACAATACATCAAAAGCACATAATGAATTCGTTTTTATTGTTGCCTTTTTTCTATGTCTATTACACGAACGATGAGGCCCTGATTTTCTGCGAAATTTTCTTTTTATTTTTATCAGGGGATTCGAATCATGTTTCGCATGTAGCATTGCATTTCGGGGGAGAAGATAATCGGTACGATTATTAAGTTGAATTAATTTCAGTGTAACGCCTTTTTATACAATGAATTTTGTCTGGTATGCGTAGAGCCCAGGGTAGACACTTTACCAATTAGACTTAGATGTAATGCCGGGAAGTGTTTTAGCAACACTTGTGGACGGATTAAGTAATCATATCCTCAAACAATGAAACGCAGTTCCAAACAGAATCTTTTAGAAGCGGCTAGCAATCTGTGGTCGTCAGTAACAATAAATAATCGACATATATTATGTTAAGACAATTGAAGTCGTAGATTTTGCATTCAAAGTGTACTGTTATATAAGATGCACTTATCGTGTGTTAATAGGTTTTCCACCAAGAATATTAAAATTAAAATCATCCGCAAGGTGAACCTATATGAATCTGCTTTGTTGGGATCCAAGGAAAATAATGAAAGAAAATACGAACAACTTGAGATATTAAGTGATGTCACTAAGGTACAGGTTATGTTATGAAATATTTTCTTAGAATAATTTGTTTGAAAATATATTTTTAGCTTTTGTTGTTTCATTAACAAAGAACGACGATCAGTGTGCTTCCCTATATATCTAACAATCACACGTGAGCAGAGGATGTAACCATGACCACTTAAAGTATTTTTCGTTCTAATAATTTAACCTTATTACCAGCATATAGGTTTTTCAATGGCTCCAAAGACCAGAATAAACGACAAAACGACTATTTTTGGAAAAACAGTCCTTTACATTTTCTCAAACTTTCACACATTTTCCAAACTTTCCACAAAAAAAATTGTGAAAATTAAGGAAAAAATGGGAAAATTTGAGAAAACTTGAAAAAATATGGAAAAACTATTTCGCAAAAAATAGTCACTGAAATTATACAGGTGATTGGGTCCCAAGTGTGAAAAGTAGTACTGTAATATTGTGACATTAAAAGAGAAAAATGGCTACTTCAGCCTACCAATCCAATGATTGTCATCCTTGACAACTTCCAAAATAGTACCTTACATTGATTGATAAATTTGTTGTTTCGAAGAGTTGGAGTTTTACAGTTCGAACCATAAGCAAGGGTTTTCTCCCTCTTAAACCAAACAAACGAATTTTCAAGCACTATTGCAGTTCGTAATAATATTTCCACAAATCCAAATAATTTAAACCTTGCCATCCCGAGCTGTTCGAGCATTAACTGCATATTTGTTTAAATTGTGTCAACTCTGAAATTGGATATTTAATTGAACAAAATTGGAAATTTAATTAAAACATCTTGCCACAACCCCAACTTAGTGTTAATTAAAATTAAAAAAAGAGCAAAAAGCAAAATCGTTAAGACACTTAAAATTAATAAATGCTGTGTGATGACAAAAAATTAGTTTGTTTACATATAAAATGATCTTCAATCTTAATTTATTTTCTTAGCTTTTGAAATTTGAAATAAAAAAAAAGAATTTTCGATATTATAATTAAGCATTAAAAAATAGTAGCATAATGGATTATTAGCAATGATTACAATAATGAACGTTTGGGAAAAAAATACTTAAATAAATTCTTAACATCCGTCATTAACATTCGGATCATAAAAAATTTGATTGATTTTCTCTTTCGTAAAATCAAAAATCAAACTTATCTTAAAGATGATGATACAATATGGAACAATATCAATTTAAAATAAAAAATAACTTTGTGGTATAGCGAGGGTGTTGTATATTTCGTTTTGAATTCATAAACATTTTAAAATGTCAAAAAAAAAACATTTAAACGACAAACGAATCTACTACTTCGAGACATTATTTCGAACAGTGAATAATCTACGACATTACCAGTGTTAGTTCTTTCGAAGTGGAAAAGACTTACTCTATCTCTAATCATGTTGTCCTTGCCGGCCATCAAAGGAGAACAAATAATAGCTAAACCGATCTACAGTAATAATATAATCAGAAGAATTATATTTACGAAAACGAGACTTAAATGTTGAACATTGTACACAGAATTTGTTTGTGTTTCGTATTAATTTTTCAAAGAAATTAGTTTTTTTTCTTCTCTGTTTGTTTGTGAAACTCTGAGCACTCAGATTCTGTCGTACGCTAGGTAGTGTTGTAGTTATGAAAGTTTTTTTTTTTACTTGGAGAAGAAACGAAAATTATTTCTTCTTGTTTTTCCCCTTCTTCTTCTTCTTTTTACCACTATTATTTGTACTTTTACCAGTCTCAGTCAAAACAGTTTCCAAAACTTCTTGCAAACTTTCGTCATCCTGATTGTTTGCATCATTATTCGCTGTTCGCATTTCGTCAACATGTAGTTCCGATAATAACTTTTCCTTTAACTTTTCATCTTCTTCGCTCAATTTTTCATTTGACGGCGCAAAAGTTTCATTAAAGTAAACTTCAGCACTCGGATTTATGTATACATGACAATCATCTAAATTGGAGTTTTTACCGTCGTCATTATCCGGACCGCCATCCGTGTTATCATCGGTACAAACGTTTTTATTCGCATCCAATTCATCCGACGTAATTAAATGAGTGGAAAATGATTCCCTGAAATTGCCATTTGTCGTTCGATTTTCCTGATCAATAAACTCTTCCAAATCTTCGTCGTCATCAATGTCAACGGCTTTGCCGGTTAGGCTGCGTGACAAATTCATTTTGACGCGATCATCCTCCAACAGCTCTTGGAGCACATTTTTCATCTTATCGTTCAGCGATAATTCGGGTCTGCCATCTGCGTCATCTGCATCATTGTCATCACCGTCGTCTAACGACGAATACTGGCAATCCGATGATCTGCCAATCGCTATTTTATTTGCTGAACCATCGCCACTAATTACTGGATTCACAACTTCAACAATCGTTTGCATGGTTGACGAACCCACCGTACCAACCGTATTTGGATGATGATGATAATGGTGATGTTGCAACATAAACGTATTTAATTTGGATGGGGTGTTAAGTGCTTCGTCATCAACAGTAAATGTTACATTTTCAGCATTGCTGCGAACCGTAATGATTGATGAACTATCCTCGTCGGAAGGTGTGATTTGCATTTCATTGGGATCTTGTAGTTCCAAGGAAATTATCTTTTCCTGACATGTTTCCACCTGTATAAAATGTGGGACGGTAAAATTTTATCAAATTTATAATACACTTGGCAGTCAGTTTGATACGTTTTCGTATCATTTTACTCGAAATAAACTTTACAATACAAATGTGTGCGTATATAGGTACATCTACATTCAGAATGATGTATGTAGTACATTCAGGAATACATTTATATTCGTGTGTATTTACACCAGGATGTATCAAGAAAAAGTTGGATAAAAATATAACATTCGAAATGCGGTTGCATGAATATAGAGTACGTGATATATATAGATGTTCCTGCGATTTATGGTTATATTTACTGTATGTGTAATATGTAGGTGAGCAGGACAGCAACCGGATAAATTTTGAGCGCAAGAAACAGCACATATTCTTGGCTCATGGAATATGATAACATGTACGGTTCGGAATACAATCAAATTTTCCTTTCAGAGAGAAAGTTTACAACTCGGGTAGAAGCGATACCACAAAAAACCACAAAAATTGAATAGGTGACGCCAGTTACGTCAATTAAACTTCCAATCACTCAACAATAACAGATTTGGTGTCGTATTCTGCGCCTGAGCGCAAAACAAAAAACTTTTCAACGAAAATTTTAGAAAAAAAAAGTTGTTCTAATGAAACAGGCGCTCAGAAGTAGATTGAAAACATTTCCCTGTTTGACTATCATTTACTATCTCTTGCAAGGGATATGTGCAAAGCACAGCACGAATCAAATTTCGGTTGGTTCAAAACATCGAACAACATCCGAATTAGTCGATGAATAGGTAAAATTCGTAAATTTAATATGACGACTGCACAATTGGGTATTTTCTGTTCAGATATATTATTCCCTTTCGATAAATATTTTGACCTAAGAATATTGCTGGTAGATGGAAATTCTTCTAATTCAGATAAATAAACGAGCCATTCAATACACACTCGTAAATAATACAGTGAGTTTTCCTCCTTGCCCACTTTATTCACCATTCGACTTTAAATACCATGCTATAAATATAAAATGTTCGGTTTTGTATTTATAAGTTTTTTGACTCACTTAGATTACATTTTCAGTTGTTCGATATATATTTTCCATTTTGTTAAGTTTAATTTTCGATAAATAATTCAATGTATCAATGAAGAACTTTTAAGTGGATTAGCATAAAGCGTTCTATAAATATTTTCCTTGGATTGATTATAATGTTCGAGATATACATCGACATAACATAATAGCCCAATCGAATATAATTATAACGAAATATTCCGTCCGTACAGTTTGTTGCAATAAGATTCGTCAGGGGGTAACATAAAATTCCTTTCAAACATTTTGATAGTTTTTCCTTCGTTATTTCGATATTAGAGACAAATCATGTTTAAAGTGAATTTCGATTCGACAAAAAAGAAACAGTGAAAAAAAAACGGATGCTTTTGACATCGTGTGTGAAAAAGATAATACGAAGAGTTGATGTATAGCTTTTAGGATTAGGATAATCTCAGCGGGATCGTTGTCTAACGTACACTGAAAGTTAGCAATTCAAATGCAGTCATTTTCGACTTGAAATTTTGTGTAGATTAGTCCATGCATAGATCATGCTATGTAGCTACATAGACGGTGTGTGAAGTCGATATGGCCTATTAACCTTAATTAATACGAGAGTATTTCGACCTTATTAGGATAATGTCTAAAGCAAATGGTTTTCATTGGAGATCGACCCGACGTTGATTTAGAAACACATTAAACAACAAAGAAGAACTCAAGACTCACGCTCAAGTTGTGACTCAGTCATAAGTATTTCTATTCAACTGGCAAGTCTTAACGTCTGTTACCAAGAAACCGAAACCGAACAGATCTCGTATAGATGCTGTCAATTAAGCGGCAGCAATTCGCAAATAGTTTTTTATTTTGACATTTATCCAAAGAAGCTGTTTGCTAGGAGCAAGGTAAATATACATACTGAAGGTAACGCAAATCCTCAGGGAATAGCAAGAAATACAGACCCCAAGTTCCGGGTGAATATAAGATTTGTTATGTTTGGCGTGATAATGTTGTTGGAAGTGTGTTGTTTAATATTGAGTTTTGGCATGTGTTGCAACCTAACAAAGTGAATTTGACTTGTGTCCATCATTATAAAAACTATATTCACCCGAAAGTAGGGGCCATTGTGGTCCAGTGTTTATATACTTTGGCTAGGAGTGCGTTGTTCCATTTTAAACGTTGGTAGAATAATAATTGGGACAATTTTCGAAAAAACATATTCCTAAATTTCCCACATTTTTCCGAATTTTCGCAAAAATATTTTTTGGGAGAATTTGGGAGAATTTAGGAAAATATGCGAAAATCTAGGAAAATTTTGCAAAAATAGTCCCTGGATAATAAAACCTAGAAACAATTGAAGTATTTCACCTAATTTCAATCAACAAGGTTCGGTGTCAGAAGTTTTTGGTTTGGTTATTTTTAGATATGACACAAATTAAGACTGGAAGACGGCGAGAGCGTCTCGTCATTGAACGGAATATTTTATATTAGTCCAATATTTAAAAAAATGAAAAGGTTTCTTAATATTGTGGAGGTTGCCAATTTTATCTTTCTCTAAAAAAGTTATCGACTAAGTTAAGTTATGTTTCGAATAAGAATTTGTCGTGTTTTCTGACTGCTCGTAAAAGTCCAAAGCCTTTTCTTTCTAACGATTCCATAACAAAATCAGTTGACCGCACTCAATGTTTTATATAACTGTCTGGTCTGGGGTCATTGCCATGCAACGATGCAGTGATAATGGTACCGTAGGATGGTTAGGCGGCGCGAAAATGATTTCTATTATTATCATTATTAAATTAGCTGTATATCTCTGTGAAAATGATTATAATCTCAGTTACGTTAACGCAATAAATTATTTACACAACCTTTGTTTGTTAAACGACCTGAATATTTTATAAAGTGAGACGATTTAATTGAGACTGTACACACGCAGTTTTGTAAGATAATATAGCCGGCATACGCATCGCAGGGCGCACATATATAATTGTGAAAAGAGTAACACACAAACGTGAGGAAAATAACGGTTTCAACGTCCGTTTTATTGATCGTGAATTTCCTTTTTCATGGTGCGTATAATTTACACTGTTAAGTGTTCGGTAGCATATTTTGTGGATGATATTTTCGGTTATGTTTTTGTTATGTTGTTGTAGTATAGACTCTCTTTCAAGATAAACATGATACATAACATAAATTACAGTTTCATTCGACTCAATGTTATATTTTAGGGGAAGTAAGGAATAAACAGCAACAGCAGAATAACGATGGTTTTTGAGAATGGTGTTATCAAAATAATTTATGGCTTATTCCATAAATGAAATGAATTTATTGTGATGGTCGTCTAACGAAATACTCTCAGCTCTTTGCGCAACGGGCTTACGTATTCTGGTTTATATCGAAAATGTTGGTCGTTTATCATTCGTGATTCTTCAGATATATAAAGAGGAATATCAGATGGAATTATGTCGATAATTATCGATATTGAATGCTTATTGAAAGTAAATGTATGGCTTTCGTTGTACGATGGTAATAGATTGATTGCAGATTTAATGGTGGATTTGCAGGAAAAAAAGAGCTTTCGGAATTGTTATTGTTTCTGACTGGACTAATTCAACCTCACCATGTTCGTATAATATTCTGCCGAGGGGTAACCGACTCGGGAAATTGACTACACACCCTCAAAGGAATTGCCGGAGTATCCGGTAAATAATTGGAATTGATGGAACTGACCGGAATTGATCTGAATTGGCAGGAATTGATCGGAATTGATAGGAATTGACTGGAAATATGTGGAATTGAAAGTAAATGAGAGTAAATGCTGATAAGTGTGATTATCGGAAAGAAGGACCAGCGAATGCAAAACCACTTTATTTCCTTTTTGTTTTAATTTTAAAAGCCCCCGCACAATAAATAACAGTGTACAGTGTTGATCAGTTCCATTTTAGAACAGGTCCAACGTCCTTTTATGTTCAAAATATGCACACTGAAGGATTCTTCTTCAGAGGATTCTTGTGAGTCAGATGCGGAAGAGTTTGAGCCGCAACAAACAAGTGAATATTCGTCGGGGGAATGTTAGGCTGGGGCATTGCCGATGCGAAATGCTCCAGTTTCAAACCAAATTTACAAAAAAAATGCATCACCGACAATATCATCTATTCCATCAACTTTTCAAAAGCCTAATGCTCAAAACAAACGAGACATTGAACACGTGTTTTTGGTCCTATTTTTCATGACGAAATTTTCGAAACTGTCAAATGAAGTATGTTTCATTTTCATATTGCAACCGGCTTATATAGACTTTTCTCACACACAAAACGTTCCTCAGCGCAAAAGTCCATCCTTCATACGCAAAAAAAAAACAATTCGTTCCTCCGCACAAAAGTCCATCGACTTTATACACAAAACGTTCCTCCGCACAAAAGTCCATGCTTCATACGCAAAAAAAAACGATTCGCTCCTCCGCGCAAAAGTCCATCGACTTTATACACAAAACGTTCCACCGCACAAAAGTCCATCTGCTTCATACACAAAAAAAACAATTCGTTCCTCCGCACAAAAGTCCATCTGCTTCATACACAAAACGTTCCTCCGCACAAAAGTCCATCTGCTTCATACACAAAAAAAAACAATTCGTTCCTCCGCACAAAAGTCCATCTGCTTCATACACACAAAAAACAATTCGTTCCTCCGCACAAAAGTCCATGCTTCATACATACAAAAAAGTAACATTCTCCGCACAAAAGTCCATCTGCTTCATACACAAAATGTTGCAAAAGCCCATCGTCCATAAAATGTTACATTTCTCTTGAAATTTTTATCGACCATAATATATACACGGAAGAACACAACGCACAATAATTGCGTGTAACATTTTATGGACGATGGGCTTTTGCAACATTTTGTGTATGAAGCATGGACGTTTGTGCGGAGAATGTTACTTTTTTGTGTGTATGAATGAAGCTTGAAGCATGGACTTTTGTGCGGAGGAACGTTTTGTGTATAAAGTCGATGGACTTTTGTGCGGAGGAACGAATTGTTTTTTTTTGCGTATGAAGCATAGACTTTTGTGCGGAGGAACGTTTTGTGTATAAAGTCGATGGACTTTTGTGCGGAGAATGTTACTTTTTTGTATGTATGAAGCTTGAAGCATGGACTTTTGTGCGGAGGAACGTTTTGTGTATAAAGTCGATGGACTTTTGTGCGGAGGAACGAATTGTTTTTTTTTGCGTATGAAGCATGGACTTTTGTGCGGAGGAACGTTTTGTGTATAAAGTCGATGGACTTTTGTGCGGAGGAGCGATTAAAGAAATAAAAGGAATTAAGAGCAATTAAAAGGAATTGACAGGAAGTACCTTTAGAAATTGAAAGGGTATCGAAAGGAAATTGAAAGGGAATTGAAAGGGAATTGAATGGAATTGAACGGAATTGAAAGGAAATAGAGCGAATCCGGCAATTAGACGAGTTGGTCCGGTAATTGAGGTAATTAAACGGAATTGAAAGGAATTAGAAATTGATTTGCCACCATTTTGGCCAGTCGGTTACCCCTCGTATTCTGCCTTTTGGTAGAATGAATTCACGATGTGATGTAATTCAGACTGTATAGGAAAATTATCATCGGGTTTACCTGCTGAAATTCCACATTTATGCACCGGATAAATATTGACACAGAGCAATTACCGTAGCACCGTTCAAAACTTCGACTTACACAATAAACCGAAATTCTCTAACATAACAGACCACCGAAGCAAGTAGAATATACACAAGAACTTTATGTACATCTTGTTGAGTAACTTTTACGACCCTATTTGCTTACATCATGTCCACATGTGAGACTTGATTATTTAATGAAAATGCAATTTTAGCGTCGCAACATCATTTTACGAACAGACTTTTCTGCTGATGTTCATGAATAAAATTTAATTCAATTGAGAGATGTGTAGAGGATGTTTGAATGCTTGACCGATGCTTTGCAACTGTGACAGCAAATCGTGTCGCCGAAGGCCATGTCTAGTTTGTAACACCTCATGATTCATGGCATTTATTTCTCTTCAGCGTATCGTTAGATATTACGAACAGTGCATAATATTTACTCTCAACGATATAGGGCACTTTACGGTTTATTTCAATTGATTAAGGAAAATAGAACGATTTTGTTGGGCGAATGATAATAGCAGATTTCTAACGTTTTTCTGTATAGAAATGAAAAATAAATGGAACAAACTTATAAATAAGAATCATTACAAGCGGTAGCTATCGATTGGAAGTATAATATGCCTGTAGGTAGCAACGAGAAAACGTTTTCCTATTTTCTAAATACTGACGGAATTGCTTTATGACTATCATTACAGGTGATATGCCTGAAAATGTGTGAACCTCTTTTGACCCGAACCTGTGATATAGTTTTTTGTTAACCTAACATGAAACGAGAATGTAGTGTAATCAGGTCAGACCAATTTAGGTTCAGGTCATGTCAGATTGCTTTCAGCCACTGGCCTGACACTATTCACGCTATTCCTCATTTTTCAAATGCTGCTATTCATAGTGTGTCCAGCCCGTGCTTTTGTCTTTGAAGTACAGCGACCGACCTATTGAGAGCTTTTTTCTAAAAAGTGGCTCAAATTCCTCTTTACAGTTGGGGGCAGTGAAATTTCAGCATGAATTTTCCTCAGCTGTTTATCAGTTGATCCACACAAACAATTAGAACTGTTTATACATTTTCATACGGCTTTACCACTATCACTTGATTGTATGTGTGAATCAGCTGAAAAACAGCTGAAATTTCAATGTCTCTGACTGTACCGACTTTCACAACTTTTTTTTTCGATTCTCGTTACGAATTTCCTCCGGCGCATAAAAATGGTAATTTTTCGATCTAGCCTAACAAGTCCCGTATTGTTCGAATGATTTGTGCTCGGATTTGTGTAAATTTTTGAAAAGTTGTACGAAACTTATGATAGCCGCTTTTAGCGGACGAAATTCTGTTAAAATTTCATGAGAGTGATTCATTCATTGTCTGGCTTTTTTCTGCTGACTTTTCTCACGTCATCACTCTTCGTATGATTCATTGAAATTAAAATAGACGGACATGTTCCATACAATCCCTTATCGCAACAAGTTGCATTCCGTGCAACGAACTCCATCCGATCCGGTTTTGTCTAACTGAAAGCTCTTAGACATACGTGTAATCGGAACTATAGTTTCAAAATACATTGTACCAATCCTTGACAGTATCCTTTTGTATATATATATCTATTAATGACGACACTTTCCATATATACCACAACGACCACCAGCATAAAATGGATGTAGTGGTATGTGGCTAGATACATTTTATTACGATACTAAAATATTGCTGATCTTTCAGATATGAAAAAAGACACGAACAGCAAAAAAAATGTTTATTTGGTAATTTTGTCCATCTCCCGTCCGTGCTATATGTACCAAGGGTATATATCATACAACTACATAGATTTACGGTTACATCAAATGCAAAGATAAATGCGGTTTTTCGATATGCATTAATAATACTATATATTGTATAAGCAATGTTTATGAATTCGTGTTATCAAGTTGTCGGATTCGATGGAACTGAATTTATAATATTTACGATATAAGCAAAATGGTTGTCATGTCACTGTAAGACAACAATTGAAACTACAAATCAAATATTAGTTATTCAAATATCGATTTTAATCTAGTTTTGCTGCCAAGTATATTATAATCGTCGGTATACAAAATACGAAATGTGTTTGTATAATGGTAAATATGAGAAATGACTGAATCAATAAGTAATTAATGAAATTGTGCTTTCACATATATATATATATATATATATACGTAACGAAATGTATTGGTCACGTAACTTTCATGTCCGAAATAATAATGATTGTGTGTGCGATCAAAAAGGATAAAATCCGTGTGTACACATACCATAACTATATATCTCTCTCTCTCTCTCTACATATGATATAGGTATGTGTGTATCCGTGTGTGATTAATGAAACAATGAACTATTAATAGGTGAGCGGATACACCCTACTTCTACGAATAGAATAGATCAAATTACGACGATGACAACGACGACGACGACGATGACCAACATCGTTAAAACCTGTTGCATGTAGAAGCTTGTTGATATATGCTTCCCTATTACCCAATGAATTAAAGTCGAAATTCATATTGAATTGGCTTTTCGGTTCGATTATTATTATTGTAGATTTTCAGGTCAATCAAATTTGGTGTATAACAGGCGTGTGACACTTTGAACGAACTACAATATAACCAATGAAACGCAGATTTTGGTTTTTGTTTGGTCAAGTTGAATTTTAGTGTAGACACTGGCTGAGCCACGTAAATTGCCAACCAATTTGACTCGTTAAACCCTAAACTTTTTTTAATTAAATTAATTAATTTCTGATTTTATTTTAAAAAAAAAATCTTTGTTACGAATAGAACAATTCTTTTGACGACATTTCCAATTGCATCCCAGAAATCGGCTAAATTTAAAATTTGTCGATTAATTTGACTGCGTTTGCGGAAGGTAATCATAATTCCAGATCATAGGAATTGGTCTGCTCCAAAGTTCTTTTTTACAAAAAGAATCCGATTTTAATTTATTAATTTTAGAGAACTATGGGTGGGTATGTTCGGTGTTAATTATAACACTGTAATGTACCATCCACCACAAATTACGCAGTTTGTTTTTTTTTTTTGGAATTTCAACCTAATAAAAACGAAAAAATCTTCTAGTCGGTCTACCACAAAATTGTGTTCGAACTTCGAAGTATCACACCCCAGGTGTTTAATGACTACCAATTCGGTGTCGAATGGAAAATTCTGCTTCATGGTAGTCTATTTTTAGGAGTTGCTTTCAAAAATTGACATTGAAAATGCATAGAATTAAAGAATTGTTACCATACCACAGTCAGGGCCTAATATTGAAAAATATTTTACTTTTCACCAAATTTCACAAAAAAATTTGCCAGATTTAGTGAATTTTTTGTAGTGTAATTTGGTGAAATTTAGTGAAAGTTTCTCAGTTTCATGCTCTCCCACAGATAGTATTTAATGAAACAATCTCTTAAAGTCCTGATTAGAGTCTACGAAAATCATCATGGCAAAAAAATTGTCATTTTGGATACATGTTCGTACATGTCAATAATAATATTGTGTCACATTTTATCGGCGGGGCGTTGTATTACCATCTCATATTTTTGACGGTGCTGTGCGCGATTTATGGAGTACAATTAAGTAGTAATTGGGTTAGCATCTAAGTCACGCCATCACAAACTCTTTTTACTTTACTTTTTTTTTAAGCAGAGTAAACGAAATAGCAACGTCTAACTTTTGCATCAATTTTCCCTACTATAAAAAAATATTTTCCTTTTTTAAATTTAAACAAAATTTAAGTTTTCCTACTTCGAATTCACTCCGGCAAAACTTTTCCAAGAGATCTTATTGAATGCACAGCACATACACTACACCTATGTACAAAGAAAGCTTGGCGGACAGCACCAATCTCCATGCAATATTATGCAAAATGGTAAGCTGACAACCAATTAACTTCAGACAGAGAATGTGTTCGGATCACGTGACTGAATCGACGATACGTGATTTGGTTATGCCAGTGTTTTCTTTTTTCGTTTGAAAGAATCAGCAAATAAAATTTTTAAGTTGGCTTCAATACAACAAAAACAGAAAAAAATGTGTAACCGAGGCATTAGTCATTCCAACACTAGTTGTTGCATTATTCGTGAGCTACAAACTTATACAATGTCACATCCGTTGCGTGCTTCATGTTACACTGGTAATTTTCTATTTGAGTTGTTTTCCGATTTTTCGCATAGAGTAAGGTAACATATACATAATGCGACCGGTGAAATATACAGCAGACAAGTGTCAATACTGCACTCGATTTCTGGCACAGAGAAACGACAAAAATAGATTTATTTCTCCTGACTGGTGAAAATGCGCTGGAAAACATGTAATGAACATGCGAAATTCATTTTGAAAAAACTGTAAATTTTTGATTAACGATCTGGAGAGGTACACTCACTGTGTTTCATTAAATCTTCCATTTTAGAAATATTAAAACATATTTCGCATTATTATAAGGAAGACAGAAGAAGCATAAACATTTTCCGCCCGCTATTAATCAATTTTCTGAAGGGATTTGTATGTTTGAACGGACGTTCTAAATTTATTTAACGAAAACAAACCGGAACAAGCGACCCAAAATGGGTATACCAGGCGGGTCGTCGGATAAAAATGTATCATTTAAAAAACGAAAATGGTGTAACGTTCGCCATATAACCAAGGTCTTTGGTGTGTTGAAGTAAATCCTAATCACACCCACCACATTCCAAACCTCATTTATATAAAAATTTCTTATTTTATGCTTTTATATCGAAAAAATAATCGAGAAAAATATAATTCAGTTTCTTCTCATGCATAACATTTTATGCTTTTTTAATCTTGTCGTCCTGGCAAGTTTTCCATCGGTTAAAAAAACATAACACAAACAGTTGCAGTGAGAAAGTAAGAATGGTGAACAAGAAACATACACAATATAGCGCAATTTAAAAACGTCTAATAAAGGAACGTGCCTTGTACTGACAAAATCTTTAACAACAAATCTAGTAGCAAGTTTTTGTCGTTATCCTAGCAATGATACATTTTTCAAATTAATGGAAAAGGAAGCGTCCAACAATTTCAATTCAAGCTATTCATCCCACATGAGTGAAATGTTTACATGGCACAAAACAGAGTCACTTTGCGAAATTTTCGATCAGCTTATATGAAATTTGAAACCAAGGGGTCTCCGATCTTTATGAGTTATATCTCGTTCGAACGTTTTCTCCAGACTGAGTAGTTTGTAGCAGAACTTTTTACTTCAAACACTTTCAACTTAGGTGTACCCGCCTGAAGTAGTTGCAAAAGAAGTTGCAAAAATCGTAAAAGGAAAATGTTTTTTGCGACAACTTTTGCAACTACTTCAAACGACTGGGAGCAACCTGAAGTAGTTGTCAAAGTAGTTGCAAAATTCGTGAAAGGAAAATATTTTTTCCAACAAGTTTTGCAACTACTTCAAAAGGCTAAAATTTGCGTCAGCTGTTCTACCAGCTGGTCCAATCTTACATCAGTTAAGCTAAATAAAAACAAACTTTTTCTGATGTGACCTTTAGCCGATTCGTATTCTGTTCAGGCCATTGTCGATAAAAAAAGATCTACGAAAGAAGAGACGTTCTTAGGTGATGACGAGGGTGACGCTTTTAAATAGGAAATTTATGACAATAAGATACTCATACTAATATCAACATTATTTGGCAGCCTTTTTCTCTAAAAAAAAACTGTGTCAAACATCAAGCCTTTCACTCTCGCCTCTACTTTAATAAACTTTATCGAATCGCATTACAACGGATCACAAATATGTGACACGACGATGTGACCCTTAGCATTTTATTTTATGAAGACTTGTTGTCCATTGGGAAATCTATGATTTAGATAAGTAGTTCCAAATTTGTTGGACTGTTTGAAAACTGAAAACTATAAAAAAAGAAAAAGAAAAAAAAATAACTCAATTTACGTGACGACTTTATATTGAGTGGGACGGTGGTGTAGAAGAAGAAGAAAACAAATTCGTCCCCTTCAATAGTTCAAAATTTAGTTTTGGAAAACATGTCGATGAAAATAGCAATTCATATCAAGACGGGATTGATTAATGGATTGTTTCGACAAGAATATCGGATCATATACTTCAATATGACTGATGGAGAGATGAGAAAACTCGAATGGACGTCATACCCCACACCCATTAGTCAAATAGCAGCCGAAAACATAAATTAATTACATTAATTGAATAAACAGATAAATGGATGGTCTTTCAGTTTTACTGTATGGGAAACCGATGATGTCCCGAAAGAAGAAGAGATGAAGAAGAAGAAAAAAAAGAACAACAACAACAGCCGAGACCAGACGTCGTCAAAGTTTCTATTACTTTGTGGCTGAACACCGCCGAACATACAATAATATCCAACACTACACCGAAATGTACATTGTGATATCATTTGTTCAAGGAAGCAAACATTGACTGTGATATTGCATAGCGAAGTGATGTGGTTCTATCTACTTATTTATCGTGCAATATCTGGAAACTGGTATGGCGTACATTATTGTATGTACTGTACACACGTTATATATATAAACCGTGGGTTCTACTATATATATGTAGAGAAAATGATGTTTGCTGGGGAGTTAGAGAGAACAGAGCTTTAGAGGTTATAAAAATCGATTTTTCTTGAACTTACTCGTACACAAATTATATGAAGTGTATGTGTGCCATAAGGAACGTGTCCATAGCATACCGTATGTATATATATATATATATATAGATGGATCCGTTGGTGATGTAAGCGTATGAATATATATATATAAATCCATCTCCATACATCCATCTATATATTATCCAATGAAAGGAGCATACATTCCGTTTGTGTAATGTTATACGATAACAACCGATTTATTTTCAGAAAATGTGATAATAATTTCATTTGAATATATTGTTCTCTTGAATTTCCCCCCCACCCCACCGAAAAATATTATTTTGAATCGAAAACATTATGGAAGGCAATCCAAACCGATTTCATTTCGAATCCGATGTAATGACTACTATTATGAAAAGAGAAGCCCCGTACTCCCTAATATTCATAAGCAGGGAGTTTTTAGTGATACCTCTCGACCTATCTATCCGATTTATATGCTGTATATAGGCACATATGTGTATATACAGTGTATGAAAACCGTACAATTGACTTAGACGTATTATTCTATATGGATCTGTATGTATGGGATATGTGTTTGGTTTTTATGTGGCCTATGTGACTATATCGCGCCAGAGGAATACTAAATTTGTTTCAAAACGAATTCTCTATATAGAAATTGAGTGCTATAATTTTTGTGACAGGTAAATAAAATTCAATATAAATGAAGATTTGTCACATCTTCTTCGTTCGTTTTTTTTTTATTCTTTACTAGAAAATTGTCGCATTATTCAACGTGTTCTTTTTTTCATCTTTTTATTTTTCATGAAAATAAAAATAGGGAAAATATATCACTGTAAAATAGACATGTTCGCTGCTACTCACATTTTCCTTCTTTTTTTTGTAACTTAAACATGAAGCACCACATAAAATGGTAAAATAAATGATGAATCGTATATGTCGATTAGTTGAAGGACAACTTCATTTTTTCTCGATTTTTTTTTTCGTGCTCCCCGTTTAAACGTGATGATGTTGACATGTTTTGCTTCTTCGTCAGACATATATATGAGAGGCCATGTGGATATTATACACATTGCATGCAAATAAGGCGACGTGAATTTTTAAATTATGAAACAAAAGACAACTCAAAATCGGAAAATAAAAGTTTCCCGTGGAAACGGAAAACATAAAAACCTGAATGCAAATATTTAGGATCAGGTATTAGTGAATGGAAGTGATTTCGAATTCCTGTATGAGTAATGAATAAACAAGTAGTGAAGAGCCATCTTTTTGAGATATTAGTTTATGCCCTTGCAAAATAGAAGGAAAAGAAATCACCATCCAATGGTGACTTCTTTTCCGGCTTTGTCAGTTTCATGTTATGTTCAATGAGAGATTCGCGGTGGAATTTTAAACGAAATTTATTCACCCAAAATATTCAGTAAACAAAAGTAATTTTCCGAAACCACATGTATATCTTGCCACACAAAACAGCCAATTAAGTACGTGCACAATTTCAATAGTCCCATTTTTGTACTACATGCCATACCATTGTGTTGGTATTAGGGCCAGGTATTTATATCAGAAAACAACCATAGACACGTAACCGTACACTCCCACACTCTTAAAAGTCGGAAACACATTTACCTTTTACCTATGAAAACGGACGCATATAATGCGCTGAACAACACTCTAACGAAGTACAAGTTCATTTCATTTATCAAACCGTATAATGTTATACGTATACACATCGTAGAGCAGGGATAATAATGATACGACTAAGCTTGCAAAATACAATAAGTGATATTGTTTGGATGTTTCACCCAGCAATATTATACAGGCTAGAGAGATAAATTTGCCTGAAGAAAAAATGCTGAACTTTGACTAACCCAAAAGTGTGTACGTACTTTGTTGCAAAAAGATAGAGAAATGGCATGGAATCTATTTAATTTTGCACATTACGCTTATTTTCACAACTCGCTGTAGCTTTAATAAGGAAAAAGGTGTGTAACAGAGATGGGATATGCAATTTTGAAAATTCGGTACTGCGTTGTTGCTCAACGAAATTAATGCAAAGGAAACGGAAAATGGCAACACCGAGTAGTAATAAGTTTGCTGTCAAAGATCTTATAGTCCTAGAACGGTAAGAAAACTATTACGATATTGACGTCTACCTTGAGCTTTAGAGCAAAAATTGAATGAGTCAGTTTCTTGCTCAAGTGAGTCATGATGACATGATTGTCAGAATAGGCGAGTGTAAATGTTTTAGATACAATGGAGCGCAGCGAAACGAGTAGAATCTTAAGAATCTTTACGAACACACTCAATCAAACAATAATTATGAAGTGATCGGTCGTAAGGGCTATAATCCTCCGAGTAGATAATATATATTACACACTTGTCACGAAGAAGTCGAGGCTTGCCGAGACTGATAGTGACAAGTGTGTACTCTATTTTATCACATAAGCGAAAACGAGACAACAACGCAGATCTGAAGTATAATTTTTGAATTAAACTTCTAGTTAAGTAATTTTGACATCCGAACACCGCGCGTATGTGATAAATAAATTATACCACAGAATCATAAGGTAACAGCTAAACGAGCCACTCGATTCACGTCTCGCAAATTCTTATATAATCAAGATTTGTGCGGCTAACCGAGGCATTTAAAACTCATTCACACGATCAAGCATTTTAGGATCAAAACGTATAATTACATGCTAGGTTTGATTGAAATGTGACTCTGTGTTTGATAATTATATGGTTCAACTTCAAATACAATTTGAAGGGAGATGTGTTTTCATTCCTAACTGGTGCTGATAAATCTTTGGTATATTCTCCAAGTGGCATGCAACCACTGTAAAGTTGCTTCCGTAACATATATTTCATTTTCGAATGAAACTCGAAACAGCTCAGTGTAATTAATTCCGAGTTTCATTCAAAAATTCTATAGGTGTTAACGCTCAATAGTAACCACATATATTTTGTTAGCACTATCTAAATAGCGGTGTTCAAAGGGGAATATTTTCAGACGTAAATAGTTGATCAGTTCTAGTTGAGTACCGCTTTGACATAAACTAACTAACTAAAAAACTAACGAAAGCATTTCGAATTTGGTTGAAATTAGAGTCTATATTTAGTATTCTCGCTGATATAAATGTTTACAAAAACGTTTTTGAAAACACAGTTGGCAGTCTGATCAATTCTGAGGATAATCAACAGTCTGCCTAAAGATTCATAAAACTTACTGACATATTTCTGGCCAAGACATTCTTTAAATCGATTTTTCACCATGAAGCCATGATGGCTCTTTTTTGGTCAAATGGAGAAAAATGTAGCCCACAACCAGATCTACATTTTTCTCTATTTGACCAAAAAAAGAGCCATCATGGCTTCATGGTGAAAAATCGATTTAAAGAATGTCTTGGCCAGAAATATGTCAGTAAGTTTTATGAACCTTTGCATTTCTCAGTGATGGTTGAAGTGTCACGAACAAATAATTATTTTTATTGAAACTACAGTCAAAGGCAGTCAATTTTCAGCATAAATTAGCTTCAGCTGTTTTTCAGCTGATCCATACAAACAATCACAACCGTTTATACGTCTTTATACGGTTTTACCACTATCATGTGCGTGCGTGCAGCAGCTTCAACCGTATGAACAAGGAAAACCAGTTTTGATTGTATGTGTGGATCAGCTGAAAAACAGCTGAGGCAAATTTATGCTGAAAATTGACTGCCTTTGACTGTAACACACTTGTGGTTGTAATTGATTTTTCTAAAAAGATATCAGTTAAAATCCAGTGCTTAAGATTAATGGACCATTTGCAAATGTGTAGCCTACATTTAGGAAAAAATACTAATTTTTTTAATGACGTCTCCGAACCGGAATCTTTTCTTGAAAAAGTAAAACCATTAAAGCACGCCAAAATGTGTTACTTTTAAAGTAAACATTGGTTTGTTAGTCACAACTTGAGAGAAACCTGTGCAAATGGGATAATTTATCATCCAGTGGATTCATCCACACATCAATTTTTCCTTAAAAAGTAACACATTTTGCGTGTTTTAAGTTTTACTTTTTCAAAAAATGTTTTTGGTTCAGAGAAATCATCAAAAAACACACATTTTTCCGCCTAAAGGCTACAAATTTGCAAAGGGTCGATTGCTCTTAAAAAGCGCCCGAATGTAGGCTTTTCAACAAAGCATCCATGTCTCTTAAATGAAAATCTAAACGTTTTATCGTTGCATCCATTTAAAAGGTTTGTAATGCGGGACGTCACAGTTGAGTGACCGTAATCAAATTGGTATTATTTATCGAAAATATTACGGAACAAACAAAAACAATTGTATATATCGAACAACATCGGTAAACAATAAAGAATTAATAACCCAAAAAACTGTTCATCCTATCAGATATAAAAATATATCAAAATCAATGCTTTAAGCTTCGCAAAACCATGCAGCAAAATCCTCAAATAAAACCGAAAAAAAAACCGTTTACACACAACTCGAACCTAGATATGTGTCGTTCTAGATATGTACAGCCGAATTTATTATATAGGGAGAATTAAGTGGCTAAAGCTATTTACATGGCGCATTTTCTGTGACATTTTTCGGTTGTGCTGCCTTAAAGCCAATAAGTTTAAATTGGATTTGGTCTGTCATAAAATCATGATCTGATCAGAATATATTACACAATTGTGTCATTTGATTTATATTATTTGTGTAAACCACAAATTGTGAACATATTTTTATAGACTTTCTGTGTTTGTGCTTTATTTTGTTGTGTTGTGGTCTGCTTTTATTAGTTAGTTTGTTTTTGTTTCACATAACGTTTTTTTTTTGTCCGTTGTATAAATATCAACTGGTGTAGACAGATAATTGGTGGGCTTTTAACAACAGAACGAAAGATAAATTTCAATTCATGGTGCAATAAAAATTTATCTAGTGCAAATAAGCAGGAAAAAAAATAATACTTTGTGTGAAAGCGAGTGTAGGTTCGTCATTTTATTGCAACAATAAAAATATCCTACGTGATGGTTCTGGTGCGTAATAAAAATTGAAATGTGCCAATAATTTTTATCGTTTTATATACAAACATAAGGTGTGTAACAAAAACATTTTAGGTTTCCCTTTTTTTTCTGTTTTGTTTTTCCTTGTTACATTCTTTTTTAAGCTTCCGTAAAATAGAAAAATAAAAGAAAAAAACACAGCGAAAGAGCATATAAGATAAGATAATAAAAAACAATAACAACAAAAAAAAAATTTATTCAAATCTACTTCGAACCAATAAAGAAATGGAGGAAAAATTGATAAATCTAACCTCTGTTTCGATGACCTTCTCAACAACTTCGACGGTTCTTAAGTGAGGTACTCCCGTTATGGGACAGGGAAACTCTTCCGTTCGAAGTGTTACCTTTTCGTCGACCACCGTTTCGGTTTCGCGTATAATTACCGCACCTGGACTGGACTTAACGGCAATACGAGGAAAAACAATTTCCTAAAGTAATGTTAATGGAAGCATATTGGTTTAAAATAGAAATAATATTGGATTTTGTAATAAGTGCACTGAAAATGTGTAAACTCTGGAGTCTGGAGTAAAGAGGAAACGGTTGATAATTCCTTGATTGATCTATTTAAAATTGACAGTCGCATTTTAGTGGAAGATGTTCAGTAGAAGTTATCGTTTCTTTCACATATTAATCTTTTTAAAAGGAATTCGTTTTCGAAACTTATCCAAACCGATTCCTGATTCCTGAATCGCTAAAATCAATCAATCAGCTAAAGGTGTCAATCGTACAAATTGTGATCCAATGAAAAGACCGACCACAAAAAAAAACGTTTCTTTCATATTTGCAAAACGAAACATGAAATCCATAAACGTACGCTTTCATATTTTCCTTCATACCTATTTCATCCATCACAATTTCTTTAACAGTCAGACTTTAGTAACGCTAACAATTACGAAATATACGGTATGCTTGAGAAGTAGACACAATTTCGTGCCTTGTGTACAGAAGATATTTTAGTTTAATTTACATCACTAAAACGAAAAAAAGAAAGATGAACTGAGTAGGAGCCCAATCGAACAGCATTTTAATTTCCGGAGATGGCGCTACGATTGAAATTCAATAAACTAATCGAAAATGGGATAGGTGTAACAGAAAACGAATTCAATGCGCTGCATAATATTGAAACGGTGTAAAGGTTTCGATGGTAATTGAAATCTTCCGTAAATGCGATCAACATGAAAACGAACGAACGATAATTTTTGTTGGCTATCGCTTTCGATGTAAATAAGAAAATGATTGAAGTTTGTTTCATTTTTTGCAAAATTGATAAATACTACGTGATGTTATGGTACGACAAGCATATCTTCAACATAATTTTCGGATCTGGTACTTCTTTTTGCCCAAATACTTTCATCTGCATGTTAAAGAATCTATTACTTCATTATTTTAGTTATACATTTTGCTTTATAAGACGACATTCGCCAAAGTAACAGTCTATTTTTGTCATCGTCGTCAATAACAGATGAAACATTTTCAATTTCAATTCATTCAGCAATGTTCTGACAGCTAAAATATACATTAGGTGAGCACACTATAGCGTCAAGTCTATCGATTTTCTGTAAGTTAATCGAACAATCTATTCATCGGTTTAAGTTAGTTGTTCCATTGAACTGTGGAATGTCTTTACATACAAAAAACACCTTTCAGTGTCATCAAATAGGACTTGTTGATTGAAAGAGAAAAGAAATAATAGAATGACAGCCACATGTTTGACCGGCGTAACAGTATACAGTTTCTTCCTGGACCATGTGACTTTTAAGTGATAAAAAGTTTGTGTCTGTCATATTCAATCGAAAAGCAGAGTCTGGAAGAAACGACAGCGATGCTGATGCTGGGGTACTTTTGAAAATCACGGATCATTCTACATTTTGGGTGGTTTCGGAGAGGTACAGTAGCTTTGCGTTGTTGTTCATGTCATGCCACCACCAGTAAAGAGAGCCTATAACTGCATTCTAGCAAGTGTATTTGTCCAAAAAATAATAAATTTTCGAAAATCTCATCCGTGGTGCTATTTCATCGTATCAACGACAATGAAAGGCTTTACATAATTCCATACAAATCATAACCGTAAATTTAATACTGAGTGGGTAGAGAAGGAACAATAAAATCGAATAATCGGAATAAGAGTATGTTCGAAGCATGTATGTATAGGTATGACGAAGAATGCGTTTCAAATATTGAATACCGTTGTGTTGTCATAGGATGGATCCCACATCATATTCCGTTCGAACCTGATTTTCTTTTTTGGATGTCGATTTTTAGCTGACTTGCTAACACCTACTTTCCTACCCAAAAAGAGTTAGGCACAGTTTTAGCTTTCGTATTTATTGTCTCTTGTCATCGGATTAATTCGTAATTGAGTGATTTATGAACATTTTTCATCTCCGCCGCACAAAAAATGTAGTTGTAGTTTGATCACAGACCAGGACCAAAAAATCCTCAAAACCATCAATTAAAATAGCATTACTTCATTAACCAAGGCAATTAAAACAGCAAGGAATTATCAACCTGAATTAAGTCTTTTAAATTATCGTTTAACTATCAATACAGTCATGTCGTTCAGAGCGAGAGAAATTGAAAATATTTCCAAGAAATTTTCTGTAGAAGCTAAACACCTATCCATCCAAATGAAAACAGAGGCCAACGAATCACTTTCGAGCGTGTAAACGATGTACACACATTGTGTACGAAAATACGTAGAAATTTGGAAAGTAATTAATTTTGAGCTTTCAACAGCAACTCAAAATTTCCAACGCCATATACCATACATCGGCCATGACACTGACACAGACACACACCACAACCCGTATACACGAAATTTTGTTTAATGCACATTTAATTCATTTTGATATTTTAATGAAACAACAAATCAGAAATTAATTGCTGGTAGGTAGTTAAAGTACAATTTGATATGTTGCTTTTGCCCGGTATTAATCAAAATATGAAGTGTAAATTGGGAGGTCAATTAATCAATTACGATGGATGAAACTAGCTGAGCATGGGTAATTAATAAAAAAAATAATGTTTTTTCCATTTTAATTTTTGATTGGTGACTGTTAGTAAAACGCATTAATTTGTGTAACTAAAATGCTGGGATTAGCACACAAAACAGGGGGTTTCAATCAATGGGTTATTGCTATAAAATTCAATGAAATTACCTCGTTTTTGGAATCAAGGATATCATCAGCTAATTCGTTCATACTTTGTATCATTTTTTGAGCTTGTAGTGCATCTTGTTCCAAGGATTTCATTCGTGCTTGACGCCATGCCGAACGTTCTTGAGCCCTGTAAAAATTTAGAGAACATAAAGATTAAAACTCCGTTTCGTTTTCCTATTTTATCGTCTAGATGTTGACTGTATAGCTGCGAATTGGGCATGTTGTATATACACAGATTGTACACAGCTTTTTTCTTCTTGGATTGCCAACAATTTCTTATCCTTAATGTTCGTATTTATGAACAAATAGCACGTGCAAAGGTTTTTATTCAAGAAAGTGGTTTCATAAAAGATTTAGAACTCTATACATAAATCAGGAAAAAAAACGTGTACTTATTGCCCCGGATATCAGACATATTCTCATAAATATTGATTTTAGTTCATAGCTAACCTTGTGTGTAGCATTCCATATCATACATAATTTGTGCGCATACCGCACATATTTATGATTAATGTAATCACATATTATATTTAAGGTGATCATAAATTATCGATACAAAGCCACTACAAATGTAATAAAAAATATAAAAAAAGGAAATCAGTAAAAGACATTTAACGGAAAAATTGTTGGGCCGTAACAAATGACAAATTAAACGCTTCTACTCAGAACAATAAATTGACGCTGGAAGAGTTCAGTTACGGCTAGGGGTAATTACTGGCTTAATTGCATCAAATAACAAGCACGTACTTTTATTTTTAGAATTAGACATAATGAGAAGGGTTCTGCTTAACATATATATGCGACATTTTATGGAAAAGACGACGTTGTAATGTGCAAGAAAATAGGTCGCCTCCAAACGGAATTTCTGATTTCGAATGAGATGAGTGCGTTTGAGGAAAGAGAGAAAGAAAAATGTTTAACGTTCCTACTACTTTCTTTCAATAAAGTTTACAGAACAGTGATTAAGTTGAAAGTAGATTTTGCGTGACAATGGTGACAGAGCATGAAGAAGTGAATATTTTAATGAATCAAAATAAAATGAACCTCATGCACATATGTACGTACATACGATGCTTCACGACCTCAAAAAACAATTATTTTGCGATAATTACAAGATTCTGTCTGTCATGTCCATCGTAAAATTAACTGAATCCTCTAAATCATTCCGCTAACGTCACATTTTTAGGTTTAGTGGAACCCTTAAGGATTTACAATATTCTGTACTCTCTCAAAAAATTCAACACCACTCGAAGTTGCTGTTGGGGCATTCCCATTAGTGCTCGTTTTTTACATTAATATTGAAAGAATTTAGTTTATCACAACATTAAATAAAGTTTGAAACAGCTTATTGCAGAGCTGTATCTTCCGGAACATAAAACTTTCTAATGGGCGAAGCACTTAACGGTTTACATGTTTTATGGTTCTCTACGAAAAACAAATTACATTCCAACTAAATCGGGCGGCATTCATCAATAAAACACAGATTTACCGACTGTTAGTGTACAATATGTTTATGGCTGACCGAAACAGAACATCTAAAACAAAAAAAACTTTATCGGAATTTGGGAAATATGATAGAGTGATTCCCTATGAACGTAGCATTTAAAAACTGTAATTTTCAATTGAAAGTTGGCATTAAAATAAAAAGCCTTTCACAAGCATGTCTCATTAAAATATTGCCCAGTTCGTATGGAAATAAATTTTTCATGCTTCGGGGCCGAAAATGAGGGCAATTTTTCGAATTTTCTCGGGTTTCCGGCCCTCTGCATGAAAACTCACATGTGCACCTGTTTGGGACGGTTGATTTAAGGCACTTTCGCTTGTAAGCCTCACTTCGTTCGGCCTACAATCCGCGAAATTGCCTAAAATCAATCGTCCAAAACAGGTACACAAATGACTATTGAAAAGTCGATATGAAGCCGTGAAGTTTCGTTCACTTTCGTTCAGAGTGTGTCATTGATAGTTTGTTTTCAAATAAGTTTTATTTTTAAAAATTATTTGAAAACACAAATACTTCCGAATGAAAAACGATAAGAATAACAACAAGCGTATAGATATTAAATCTGTCTCTTCTTTTGTTTTAAGTATTGCCTTGTGCTTGATAAAAACAAATCTTTTACTTCATTTTGTTCAAACATAAATTTTGCTACTTAAGACGATGACAGCCAAAGCTCATCACTTATTTTTGTCATTGTCGTTTATAACCGATGATTAGACGTTTTGTGAAAGTTCGCAGACCACAACAAATTGCAACTATTGTCTAGATCATAAGAAATAAAATTATTTCAATTAATTTTCTAGAAACTAGCATTAGCTATAACGATGAAATGGTAACCTAAAATTAACGCTTATATGGCAAATATGTGAAAAATATACATATTTGGTTGAACCATTAGCATGGAATTTGTGAAATGTGGATCCAAAATGCTGACAAGAATGTTAATCCTAAGACTGAACTATGTCGGATTGCATTGTTACCGGAATAGTTCAGATTGCATATCCAATTATTATTTACAATGCAGCTCAAATTGTCATTTATTTTTTTCAATCTTGTATCTTGTGAACTGCTTCATTGCACAGTCAACTGAAATGCGTTTTCACAGGATGTCGACACCATGTTCCAATTTAATGTGAAATTTTCGAATGTCGATGTAGGTTAAGAGTATACGGTGGACAAAAAGATTGACGCTTTATAATTTAACCTCGTCGAGTGAACATAAATTACCCGAAAAAAAAAACGGTCGGCCTACCCAAAAAATATACCTCAGAGGATTCGACAAACCGAGAGACCGAACCAGAAGTGGTAAATTTGAAAGTTTTAAAATCGTTGCCAGAATGTTGATCATTTAGATGTCCCCATATATCAAAGTGTATCCGTATCAGGCGTACACTGTGTAGTATACAAAGTTAACAAAGAATTATTTTGTAAACAACAAAAGTTATTTCCGAAATTACAGCGACACGTAGAGCACTCTTAATTAACACATAAAAATCACTAATCTTATCTGTAAAATTTCCACCACTAAAATATGAGCACCTCTTGAAATTCAAAACGGTAATTCTTACAAAAGCCTCACAAAGAATTTTATACATATTCAACGGCTGTGGAATATAAATAAAAATTATAATTTCATCAAATATTCCAACAATAACGCTCTAATTTGAATTTCATTCACACTTGATGATTTTATTTCTCAGTGAGCCCGGGTGTCGGTTATATTAGATTGGCTGTATGTGTTATACATATATGTGGAGGAAAAAGTGGCGAAAAAAGATTTAGTTATCTTTTAAGCCTGTCATATGGGAGTAATATACTATTACATGTAATGCGAACAGACGAAGAGCTTTTATTACAATCATTTCGTATTTCGAATGGGTTTTACCTTGTTGTAACACGATGTGATTTTTTTTGTGTGTGCATGCATAGTGTGTGTATCACACACATCTCACTAATAAATGCTTAGTTTAATATTCATTTCGTAATGGGTAATAACAACGTCCTGTAGCAACAACAGCACAACAGCGACTATATATTGTTCTATGTCTTCTGTTTTGTTTAAACATTCATTTACAACAAGTTTTTTTTTGAAAGAAAATTATAAGTAAATAGCTAGGGATGGGGATATTATATCTATGTGTGTACAAATCTACCCGTATACTTACTTCAATGCTCTCAACTCCAAGGGACTTAATTCCCTTTCATCTTTTGTAGTTGTTTCACCGGCATTGTTTTCCTGTTCACGTATTTTTTTCTCAACACCAGTTGTTCGTATAGGTATACGACTTGGCGTGTTCGAAAGTGATGGCGGAGGTGTTATTCTTCTGAATTGGCTTTGTACGGAACAAAAGAAGATTTTATGTTCTTATATTTTCAATCTTGATTTGCAATTGTTTGTCAAAACATTTATGATAGCAACAAGCATTATATTCGTTAGACATAATTTTCGGCAGCCTTTTTTTTGATAAAATAATTTTCTAAAATGTCTTACTCAGCGCACATTTAATTATAACGGATTAGTGACAAAAGCTCTGTTGTATAGCAACAATGTATGTTTGATCGAAAGGACTATAAAATAGGATTATTTGCATATTATTTTGTAGATATGAGATACACTGCAGCTCGTTTTTAGTTCACTGAACAAGCATTAGCAGTAAAACTCTTTAAAATTCGCAACAAAGCAAAAGTTTTAAAAGCTTTTAAAGCTTTTTTTGAGAGAAGAGGAAAGTTTTTCGAATCGAAATTGGTTTTAAAACAATGGCTTTTAATGCACACTGTGGCAGCAGAAAAATAAATTATTAAACACGCGGATTCGCAGATGAGATCTTGGTAGATATTAATTACTCTGTTAGTAAATTAATGTCTGCAGGTATTAGCAATTTCATCACATATTGAGCATAAAAGCAAGCATAATTGTTTGAAATTAGTACACATATGTGTTCAATAATTTAGTGACGGCTTTGAGAGACACAACGTTCCATTATTTTTGGATACAAAGTTTATTTTAACTTGCTGTACCAACTCAAAAGAGCGTGGCGAAAGAACAAAAGAAAAAGTTGCAGCTAGAGTTAGTCGCTATTTAACTGGTATACTTGACCGAAGTTGTAATTCGACCACCGTGTCGAGATTAAGAACGTCTTTCGACTGTTTGCAATGATACATAGTTCAAAAATACCATATACCAACAAACCATCGCATAGCGACACTGGTACTGGTACAATGTGCTAGGAACACTATATCATTCTACACACAACGAACTCTAGCGAATCATAATTGAAAAACAAATTTGAATTCATCACTAAGTGGGCTACCACGAAGCGAAACAACTTTAAGCTGTAGAAGAATCTAAATGGGTAATGCGTGGCTGATAAATTTGAAGTGGTAACGAATTTGACGGTCAGCTCTCGGCATGAATTGTATCATTCGTTCGGCCACAACCAGCAGCAACGATCGACATTTAATGAGTACAGCCCTCCTACTTTGGTGTGATGGATTTTCAAATAAATTTTATGTATATCTCTCTACTGTAGAGTCTACACAGTAGAGCAACTCTTAACACACAATTCTACGGTTGTACAGTATCATTACTAGTATTTAATGCAATAATGATGTCTTACGATCCCGTGAAATCTTTGAGCTTTAATAGCTGTAAATTGATTTTTGGTTGGTGTTTTCTTATATAGAGGAATGAATGGCGAAACAAAGGAAGTAAAAATATTTCATAATAAATATGGCAAAACATTTCAAACCGTACATGGTATAGTATACGAAAATTTATTCTCAAGTTCTTCCAAAATTCTTAAAAATTCATTAAAATTACTAAAAGTTTGAGAATTCTTAAGAATGTTAGGAGCTGCAACTTTACGAATTTAATTCTTAAAATTCTTACAGAATCCTAAAAACTCTTTAAAAAAATATTCTTTAAAGTTTTTTAAAAGTATTACAAACTCCGATAGTAAGTCCTGCCATAGAAGAAAGAAATTCACTGATCACGCCGTAATACGCATGCCATTTTTTTTTTTTTAAAGGTGGAAAAACATTTTACCATAATAAAGTCCCGGTCTACAAGACGTCCAACAAACAAACTACGACACCCATGCAATATACGTACGATATTTTATCACACGTTACCTCAACTTTAAACAGAAGGTATACAGAATGTGTACATAATAAGCCCTAGTGTGATGTTTCTTTTATTTATAGCTTAAATTCGCATGTTCAGTGCATACAATTTCCTGTAGCACGTCGACATTTCTTTTATCCTACCATTTACTTGAAGTTTTACTACATTAATTGGCAAATAAATAATCCATAATTATTTAGCCATATTCTGCCTTTAAAACTTTTCCATCCACACAAGTCTACTGAAATAGCAAATTCGCCATAATAGGAAACCACACTTTAAAACTTGATGAGGCAACTTCTTGTTTCAATTGTCAGATTTATGGCTGGCACAATTTAATGACAATACTTGATGTAATTGTGTTCCATCAGCAAAAATTTGTGGAAAATAAAACTTAATAGATGTGATTTCAAGCGATTTGAATAAACTCAGGAAATTTTTAATTGAATTGTACACAGAACTAGGTTGTTGATGAGATTACAGTTTTTCAATCCGCATTTATGTTTTTTTTTATTTTTATTTCGAGTGGCATTTCCTGTTCTATTGAATTCATTTAATCGCATTTTTCATCGTCATTTTTGCCTCTTTTTACCATTAGAGTTTTGATAGTTTTGTATGGTTTTTCCAATGAGATTTTCAAACTTTATTTTCATTTTATTTAAAAATCGAACCTCGATTGGTATTTAAATGTTACAACCCATTAGGCCTCAGTTTATATCAAATCAAATAAAACCAAAAAACAGTTTGTAAATGCCTAAAATAATCGTGTTCATTTATTCCAGCACTTGTGCATTGTACAACATAATGCTATTCGCAAACAATCCAATAATTTAACCAGAAAATTCATGTATTGCATGAATTGTATCAGTGCATTTTGTTGTTAACTTCCTTTGTTGCAAATACTTCACAGTGTTTGATATACGGAATCGTCTACGTTATTGGCTATACAATTTGCTTTATGAGGGAATACAAGCTAGAGCTACATCGCTTATTTGTGTCGCCGTTGTTGCTGACGAATGACAAGTCGTTTTATGATATGAAGATAAAGCAATTTAAACATTAGTTGCTACTAGTCTACAGAAATCCCAGCTAGGTCTACTAAGCAGAATGTATCATGACAAATGTTGAAACTCTAGATAGAGTGAAAAACCCCACCAGAAAATTTCTTTCAGTAAATGCTAAGCAGTTCAAACAATAATGTTTGCAGCGAGACTGATCGACGCTGATCGCCACTTTTTCACTGGGGCCGTATCGCAAAAAAATCATGGCAGCTATCGGTAACTCTATCTGCATTTCAGTACGAAATTTCAATTGAACTGAAACTGCGCTACAATTTTGTATGCAAATTACAGCAAAGTACAGTGGATTTTTGAGATAATAGCTATCGGCGTAACCCACGCATATACAACATTGGTTTCCAGTGAATATTGTAGTCGATAATGCAGTTTTTCATAGAAACAACTTCAATCTCTCCCAGTATTCTAACAAATTAGATATTAATACGAGATCCACATACGCTGTATTGCATGAAAAGGTTAAAATCAATCGATGATTCCCTGAAAAGTCTACTCTTGTGCACGCTATTGATTTCAGCAAAGCATTCGGTAGACATAATTTCAGATAAACTCAAAATAATTACGCCTCGTTCGCCATTTATCTCACAAAAAATATCTGGATGCACCATTTCGTGTCGAAAATAGTTGCCATCCACAAAAGTGGTCATACTGATAAATGGATAGAATTAACCTACCAATTATATTCAGTATCTGTCCTCTCCTATATTTCAGTTGCAACTCATAGTCATCAATTGTTATACAAATTCAAGTCCAATTCGAATGACAAACACGTATGGCCAGTGTGTAATATTCGGATATGAATTTAAAATTCAACCAGAGTCACCCAAAACAATCATATTTCCATCATACCACCGAGAATTATTTTCATTTAAATTAAAAATCAAATTGCTTTACAACGCACTGGGTTATTCTCAGCATAAAACGAACAAGGGTGGAAAAAACCCCGAAACTTATGCACTGTTAAAATCGCTTCAAACTCTGAAAATCCCAATTTTTCCACACTTTTTTTTATATTTTATGCAATTTTCTCTTTTTGTTGTAATTTTTATCTACCAACTCGCCCAAATTACCAATGGATGCGCCATATAAACTGTATAATCCATTTTTTAGTGAACGTGCATTTTTTCCTGTTTTAATTACAAAATTATATTGTAAACGGAAATTAGACACTCTACTTTCGAGCATATATAATATGCTCACATACACATATACGTGTTAATTACATTTTATGAATTCCATTCGAAGGCGCACGTAAATGAGGTGCAAAATTATTTCATATTACAATTTTAATAATACGATTCGATAAATTGGTTTAATTATGCGATAAGGAAAATTGATTACGACACATACCAAATGAACTGCATTTTGTGTTAAGAATTTTAAAGGAGGCATATATGGAGACTAATTCAATTTTGTGTAAATTATTACAGTATTTCGATTCTTTTTTTTAAATCTTTTATAGTTAAGAAACCCCGTTTTCCATAATAAGACAATACAACGATGGGGTCCATTTACTTTTATCGGAAATCGAGAGTATAATATAACTCCTTCAGCTAAATACACTCTCGAACCAGCCATAAACACGGATCAAAACTTAAAGCCGATATTCAAACAATAGTAATTCGTATCTAAATTGCCGAAACGCCTGAAGGCTATAGACATTATGATCTCCGATGGATATAAATCAGTACTTGATTTCAAAAGTCAATAAAAACAAATACATAGCACATTAACTGGCTTATCTTCTGAACATTTTAAATTTCGGCAAACAGAGAAGCAGAAAAAAAAGCACACACAATGTCTGTTCTTTCTGTTGAAAATTCATAATATTAACACACCCAATACAGTGTGGCATGTGTATGTTTGTAGTACGTGTCATTATCGTTAAGTATACACATCGCTGCCGAATATCACACAGAAAACTCCTTTCGTTGTCGTATTACGAAACGGAGAAGCAGGAAAAAAAAATCGAAAATTCCGAACACGTCTGAAGTCTTGAAAGAAGGATAAAATACAAAAAAATACGTAGGTTGAAGACTTTTTCTACTCAATTTAGAAGTAAAGATTACCCTATTGCTGAAAAACATTTTTTTTTTGCTTGGCTCTCTGAATATATATTGAAGGGATGTCCTAGTGAAGACTTCACAATCATCACATAACAACCGTATCATTATGTAAGCAGGAGAGGAAAAAAAATCTTTTCATTTCGGCAAATATATGAAGTTTATGGACTACACAATCCATCGCATTAAAGTAGTGGACACCGGACCATCAACATTTTATTTAGTTTCCCATCCAGCTCATCGAGCAATTTCAGATAGAAATCTTTATCGTTAGTCAGACTATTTTCCAAAGCACCTGGAACCATTCCACATTGCCCGTAGAAACGGTCTCGAAACACTCTACGTACATTACATTTTAATTTATTTTTGCGGACGACTTTATACAGCTGACTGTAAATACATTGTAATCATCAGGTGGTTCTTTTTCGCTACGAAAAGATTTATTTGGTGAGCATACGCCAGCAAAATAAGGTTAATTACCTTGAGGCAATTGTGGAACACTGTGTGTGTACACTGTAGTTAACGTATGTACTCCTCAATTGTCTAGCTTCTTTCATTTGACTTTCATTGAGGGTAAGCCAACGAGAAAAAAAAATCGTATTCCACCCGTGCTATTTTATACCCATAACTTCACTGAAGCCTATACCACCGTTTATTCGATTCGTTTACCTACGACGCTGTTCTATTCGAGGCTCTTATATCGATTTAAAAGTGAAGTGAAATTCAAATTGAACCAGTGCGTAAATTGAACTTTTTATTCTTTCTTCATAAACAAAAGGCCATAAATCCTTCACCATTAATTTCATTAAGTCGTTCAAATTATCCCTACATTTCCAATAAAATAATTACCGTCTATACTTCGAACTTAATTTGAAGTAGATTCGGATAATTTATAGCCGTACGATTCAGGGTATATTTTCAGGCAAATATTTTACGATGATTATCTCAATCAGACAAGAAAGTATATTTTTCTATTCACAACAGAACGAATAGAGTGGAGACAAAATAGTGATTTTGGATCGGAGACTTTTGGGCTATTATCTTGTGCAGGGATAAGAGGTGATTTGTTGCATTGATCAACTAGCTATTTTTCCTCCTAGTCATACACAAACCTATTTTCTATCTATAGCCGCTAGCGTGTGCTTTTGTGTATACAAAATCCCTACAAGAGATTGCATTAAGCTAGATGGAGTTTGCGAAAACAAACTTTTAACATTCCCAAAAGGCAAGCAAACTAATTCTATTACTTCCTCTGAGCTAAATATTTTCTACAAATTCGTAGAAAATCCATCATTTTATTTGTTATGACATTCATTTTGCTGTTAAGAGGAATCTACACATATGGCTAAATTGTTGCCTACATTTCGGGGCAAAATTATTAATATTTTGATGATAATTTTGGACTCGCATTCTTTTTGGAAAAAGTACGAACATCGGTTGGTGCTAAAATGTGTTAGTTTTCAGCAAAAAATTAAATGTTTGTGGTGATGTAACCTAACTCAGATAAAATTCAAAATATGTGTTAATTTTCATGAAATATTGAGTTTTTCCGGACTGAGGTTACATCACCACAAACATTTAAATTTTTGCTGAAAACTACAACATTTTAACACCAAACGATGGTCGTACTTTCTCCAAAAAGAATGCGAGTCCAAAATTATCATCAAAATAATAAAAATTTTACCCCGAAATTTTAGGCAACAATTTAGCCATGTCTTTTAATATCTCTCTCTCTCTCTCATCATCATCATAACCGTGAAAATTTATATTGAACTCAGAAATAGAAATTTTTTATGCAAAAAACAAACGTCTCTCAAGAAAATGAAATTAATAAATTGCTGAGCCAGAGAGACACACCATTTTCTTTCAATCCCCAAAATTGACGTAATAATTCGTTTCTTACCTTGAAATTGATTTATCAATCAATCTCAATCAAATGCAAATATGTAAAACAACAGCATAACATACAATTTCCTAGCAAAATTATGTATTCCTTTCCATTTAATATGTACCCATTGCACAGATGATTTGAAAATGACCATGGCGAAAATAAATCTTAAAACGAGAAATAAATTTAACTTTTGCACGCTGAAAATCTGTTTCCATTTTACCATTGTCTATTTCGACAGCCCCATAAAATCCTCTATTCGAGAAAAGCGTAAAAAATAATTCACAAAAAATAAAGTAAATCCAACAGTTTATCTGTACCAAGTGGTTTTTGGTGTTTTTCTCTCATTCCCCAAATAAAAAGCAAATTTCATTCTGTGTTAGATCTAACGAAAAATAACGGTTGCATTCGAGACTGCGCTAACTCTCATTAAAACACCAACATATTTATCTGTACTCATTAAACGAAGCTAAAAAACATCTAATATTCTAATATCAAATACAGCCATGAATGCTATTATTCTAACAATGTTTACCATCTTGTTGTTTTAAGAACTTCATGAATTGTAAATTAAAACTCTTAAACCAAATAAAGTCTGTTCGCTCGTTGTCTAATGTTTTAAAAACTCAACAGGTTCATTGAGCTGGCATGTACATACGTATGTTATGTGGAACGGTTTGTTTATGTGTAAACAACAGCGTTTCTGGTACATAATTTACCTGAATTTGCTACCATTAAAATATATACAACATAAAACACAGCATATTATAACATTTGCTTGCTTTGATGAAACTTAAAATGTTGATAATTATAATTCCCTGTTGTTAAACAAGTCATTTTTATTTTGCAATAATTCTCTGTACATTACCCTCCAGATATTTATGGTTTATGATTGTAAGGCGGTAGTATAATGTGTTGTTGTAACTTTTATTCGTTAGGAATGGGGTGGGCACGAAGACAGTGCTTCTGGTAGATGTGTTGCCACAACTGTGATAAGATTGTCTTAAGAAATATTGATCGGATATTAGTTTCTACTGTGTATTTACACAATCAGCATTACAAGATTAAGCAGTTTTTTGAGGTATTGTTGAAGAAGGTCTGTAGCTACAACTCGAAATATAAAATTTACTTGAACATAAAATCCTTTGCGATGACAAATTTAATTGTCTCCTAGATAGCCTGACTAAACTATAATCTTTTAAGGCGATATGGGGGTTTATAGTTATAGAGCAGATTATCAGAAAGAAAAACTTTGTTCTCTAAAGGAATAAATTACTATAAGATGTAGGGAGACTAACAATAACAACATTTGTTTGAAATGTAAAGCATAATAATATTCAGAAGATCTTGAAAACGATGCAAAAATAGCGACATTTCTCGATATACCGCCAATTTATAAATGAAACTTTTCGAAATCAGTTATTCAGGGATTACCTTTTTATTGCCTCGACCTTTCTGACCCATGATGAGTTGTTCATCTCAGAGTGCCTACCTTTATTTTTTTCTACTTTTTTATTACTTTGAGTTAAAAGTGGTTCAATTACACCGTTCGCAATGTATTAAAAGACTATACTTTACGCCCACACGTCAATTCCGTTCTATATAAATACGGAAAAGTGAAGCCGTAGAGCACTTTTAATTTGAATTATGAATGAATGAATGGATAGACGAACGAATATATGCAAAATCAACGTAGATGTTTGGTAAATAAAAGGCTTAGGCTGCGTCAAATACACCCTGAAGGCTGCACGAGAGTAAACAACTTAAAGATGGTTGAGACATCTTTTAATGAACTTGATTTATTACCAGAATTCGTGTTTTTGATTGAAACTGATTTATCACAAAGATATCACAAGTGCATTACAGCTTATGAATAAATTAACAGAATCAGAGGCCAACTGAAATTAAGGATATCGTTGTCATTGCATAATGTAGAAACAAATCTGTCGGCATGACAATGGACTTGCAACACAAGATAATTTCTTATACAAAATGAAACTAGAGTCAAATAAAAAACCTTCAAACATGACAGGACATGTGTTTCATTTTTCTCGATCTAGTGAAATACTTTTGGACTACACTGCCTAACATTCTAAAACCAGTCACTGTGTGGAATTTAAATTTTTCAATGTTTTTGATCCAGTTCTTTTAAAAGAGTATTAAATTAAATCGGGTCAATAAAATCCTTTTCTTTAAATACCTCCTTTAAGTCACCGACAATTTCTGTGATGTCACAAGTATTTTGTGTTGTCACAAATTATTATCATTAATTATTAATAACGGAGGGTGTAGGGGTCAGAACGTTTAAATGTCACTAGAAAAATGGGTAAAGTCGAGTAAACATTTTAAAATTAAACGAGAATTACTCTGAGATAACCATGACAACACCTACGAAATCCGATGTTATTTAAATTAGAACTGTTCATTTTCAAACAATGAAAACCAAGATAACTTAAGAGCGCTCACTCCTTGGTAATTTTCTAGCCTACATTTGTGCGCAAAAGTATAAGTTTTTTGATGATTTCTCTAAACCAAAATCTTTTTTTGAAAAAGTAAAACCATTAAAGCATGCAAAAATGTGTTACTTTTAAGGGAAAAATTGGTTTGTGGTCGATAACTTAACCCACTTGGAGAAACCTTTGCAAAACACATAAATTTACACATTTGCAAAGGTTTCTCCAAGTGGGTTAAGTTATCGACCACAAACCAATTTTTCCACTAAAAGTAAAACATTTTTGCGTGTTTTAATGGTTTAACTTTTTCAAAAAAAAAGATTTTAGTTCAGAGAAATCATCAAAAAACGAATATTTTGCGCACAAATGTAGACTAGAAAATTGCCAAGGGGTGAGCGCTCTTAAGCTGCAATCACACTTACACCGTTTAGTTCTCCGTTCATGTCTTAACAATGAAAAGTGGAAAGATCTTCTATTGTTCGTTCGTAAACGGATGGCTAAACGGTGTAAGTGTGTGGACATCGACGTCATGTCCGAAAAAAGATTTTCACAAAAATACTCTAGATAATGATTTCGCGGCGAAAATCAAATTTAAACTCGTAGCTCACATCAATTCATAATTCAAACGTAATTCACTCATCTTTACGGGATAGTCGGGTAGTAGGTGATAATTTGTGAAAAAAGGCGATCGAAATCCGCTGAACAGCACCAAGACGGCTTTAAAATATTTGGAAGGTTGTGATGATATAATAAATCCGACCAAAATATATGAAGGTTGTGACGATATATAGAATCCGACCAAAATATATGAAGGTTTTGACGCCTTCGGCTCGTACATAACTTCCAAATCGTCAAAATAAACATTTTTATCGCATACGGTGTGTGTGTGTCTTGTGCGCTATATACACGACGTACATAAGAGTATAGCTATTTTGCTAACTAGTTAGTAAATGGGCTTGTTTTGCGCATTAGATGTGATTTGCCGATACGAGCTGAGCGAGTTCGGCAACACATCTTGTGCGCAAAACCCAATTTACTAACGTGTTAGCAACAAGAATTTATCTACTGTTAGTTGAAATGTTCATAATTTTCAATCAAAACACATCAACACAAAATCCTGCGACACATGATCGTAGTAGGATTCTGTCAATTGAGTGCGCATAAGTTGCTATATTGGTTATATGTATAAAGCATATAACTAAAAATATAAACTTATGCGCACGGAAATTTTAGTGTGTAAAATGACTGTCTTTGCTAACTAGATTCACGCTGAAAATTATGAATTTTTTCACCTTTACAGTAGATAAAACACCCTATAGAGCTAAAGGTTTTGCAAGCAAAATTAAATCACTAGAAAAAGAGATGTTTACTGCGATAATATACCTCACTGAAGGCTGTATATAAGAGACTCGTAGTAATACTCGCGCAAGCACTCGTATTCGTACACGTCCTTATATACAGCCTTATAGCAGTAATGTACTACAGACATAGGTGCATAATTTACTATTTAGGTAAATTTTGTTTGTGTAAGAAAACTCGCTCTAAGAAAATCCGGTCTTAACATCATAACGTCTTTGGTCGTTACTATGGAAATTTTACTTCCATTGCTGTCCAATAAAACCGGTTGGATTTTATTTTCTCTCTATGAGAGCAACTGTACCTTACAATTTATAAGTTGAAAACTATACTGCATTTGTGTAATCCTAACAACGAAAACAGACAGTTTTACCGGCTACAAGACAAAATACTGGTTGTATAAGTTATTTGATGAATAAAATTTATTTTTACAAAAATACGTTTTTCTTCTTCTTCATATTGAAATTACAATCAAAAAGTTTTTTTTTTGTATTAAAAGTGGATTCATTTACTGCTACTTACAACTAATCAAAATAAATCTAAATAATTTATGAAATGCAAAAAAAGGGAAATTAAAATTGTATAATAAATAAAAAGAAAAAAAAAATGGTTTTACAACATTGGAATACTTAACGAGTGGTTTTCTATTCATAACTGTGGATAGGTTCATTTTCGCTAAAAAATTAAATATAAGAAGATATATGGACGAATTTTTATTAAGTTAATTAGGGTGGTTCAATAATGTCAAAATTTTTTGATAATTTAGAGCATAGCTGTTCATCACTATTGAATTGACATAAATTTGAATTTTGTGCTGTAATAGGTACTTTTGTCTCCTTTCACTAAAGACCATTTGCTTAAGTTTTTCTTATCTATATTACAATAGTAGATACTAAGAGGAAAGAAAAGTGACTGTCCCAGTCAATAAACACAAAAAATTTAAATTCTAAATGCGTTTAAGAATTTAAACTTTTTGGCGCACTGACGTTTTCCATGTACGTTATCACAAACGAAATCGAATAAATTAATTCATTGAGATGGAAAATGATGTTTATGTCGTGTTTCAAGTACACAGAGCATTGTTATATAGGTAGCATTTCCGATACTTTCATTAGCTTTTTGATGGGCGAATTATTTGCTGTTTTGTTTTTCCTTTCTTTCCATTCGACGTTAAGATGATGACCGAATTATTATGTATTTTTTTGTGTTCGTTTCTCCACGTCTGATTTTTGTGCGTATCCGCCTAACTCACAAGAACAATGACATGATAGCAAATAAAATATGTAAAATATGTAAATGATTGTTGAATGGAAGAAAAGTAAAATTTACAATGTTATTCGTTACGACAACTCCAGAGACTATCTGGAGGTATTCAATGTGACAAAGAAGATGGTTAGATTATTATTTCTGTGTTAAAGTGCAATATGGAAGTCTATCTTCACAAACTACATTCGTTTTGAGAAAATAAATTTACTGAACTCTTAATGGAAACTGTCTCTTTGAATGGCTTTCGTACACACTCATTTGGGTTACGAAAATGTTTCGAAGATCAACGTATCGTAAAAGCGGGTAACAAAATTACGAAAAAGTTCAAATTTGAATAATAAACTTTTCACGAATCTTATTGCGGTTACCAATATAATGATCGCACTAAATGAAATACATAAGTTCAAACGCTAAGAAGTGGTCCGTAAGGAGCGATTTATTTGTATAAGTCAATTATAACAATCAGTTGTTTGATTGTGTCCTCTGACTGTACAACATAAAACCAAACGGCAAAATTTTAATGAAAAATTAGAAAATTTATTTGAAATTCAAAAACGGTATGGCAATGGAATAAAATCTCCACAGTTACGGTTGAAATTGGAATTGGAAATTGGAAATAAATTTCCATAGAAATTCAAATTCATTTCATTGCCGCATATTATTCCGTTGGAAATTATATATTCGATATGATGTTTTCGTTTTGACCGAAAATCCATTCAAGTGGATGCGGTTTATGGACATGGTGTGTGTGCTTAATAAAGCCAACAGTAAAAACTTTTTTTTTCTCTTGTAACGGAATCAGATCCTGTCTTCAGCAAAAAAAATATCTTTGGTTTACTGTGTGTGTGTGTGTGGATTCACAAATGTTGGTGGAAACATTGGAATGTTTCTGTCACAAAGTTCTTTATTTCATACTTTATGGAAGGTCACATGAGACGCATATTTCCTTTTTTTGTTTTTGAATTTTTTCTTTGTTATTGCGAAACTAGGACTTACGATAACACCCACTGACTCAATGATTTTCATGTATTATTTATTCCAGCTGGCAGTGTTATCATGGAACGAACATGAGTTGACTTACTGGTGAAAGTCTTAGGTTTTTTTTTCGTCCGAATCTTTAGCTCTATGAGTTTCACATCCAATTGATGTATAATTTGTTTATGGAAGTGAAGCCCTAGTATTCTTTTTACAACAAGTTGAATTCGTACGGTTCCTCGAATGAAAATCACGTAATATTCTTCATGGTTCGAAATTTTAAAAGAAACAGTCACCGTCCAGTACCTCAAAACAAGGCATCCCAAAATGTGAAAGAAAAAAATGTCTAAATATAGTTAACAACAATCCGATATTTATTCAGAGACCACAACAATGACAATTCAATCAGCATCAATTTGTGAATTTATTCAATGAAAGATTTGTGAATTTTTTTTCTCGTTTTTCCTTTCTTTCTTTTTTGATAATTTACTTTTCCGATGTTTGGTATCGCAAAAAAGTGCAGTGTTACGACGAATATTGAAGAGAAAAGAGAAACAAGATCAAGACGAAATCAAAACGAAAATTGATTTTCAAATGCGATATAACTTATGTATACATCTGCCGGAGAACATAATTGAAATAGCTTTTCAAGTCACTTAAAGCTCAATATAAAAAGTCATGGAAATGTTACAATACGTGTATAGCAAATGTAAGCTTGTACGTACACAGTGTTTCTATATGGTGACGTAGGAATATGTGCGATAATGTCAGAGATAATATTTCGATCAATTCAAATGGTATATAAATATCAAAATCTTGTTGTCAAGCATAAATAAAATATTGTTGTTGGATAGTCTGAGGATTATTTTAAACGGTATACAAAAGGGATTGGAGATATATAGAAAACTGTCAAAAAAGGGTTTTACTTTCTATCGACAAAGGATCGTCATTTTGAATAAGTAATGTGTTGCTTTCAATTAATAATCCCTTCCATAACGAAGTAAATGGCTTTAATGAAGGCCATTGAAATGTAATTTCCACCAAAAGTTTTGTGTACAACTATACGGATACGCATCGTACATATTATACTATTTACATCATTTTCGGATCGACTTAAGTAACACAACACCTTTGTGTTTAGTCAATTTAGAAAGGGAGAAAAATGTTTACAGATTATGTGATAATATTTACCGTTTATTATGATGAGGGTGCAATATTATACAATAAAATTGTTGTGTGGCGGTATCAATAAAAGGAAGAAGAAAAAAAATTTATGATTTTATATCCGGAAATACACACACATCCCCACGACCACTCAACAAAATGATATATATGATTTTAAATAAGGAGAATAAAACAGGAAATTTAATAAAAACGTAACGTAACTTTATTCACAAACCATCCGATGCCCCATATCAAAATCCAACCAACATAAATTGCGTTTTTTTTTCTCGAAATTATGCAAATTGAATGGAATAAAAAAAAATTGTGAAGCATCCAACAAAACAATAACAGAAAAAGGTATTGAATGTTGGGTAGCATCGGATGGTCTTTTTTTTGTTATTGTTTCCTATTTGCCGTAGTATACCTAATTTACGCATTTATTTGAAGAGTCGAAGAACTGTTCTGTATCAAACGAAAAAAAAGAAAGATTTTTTCTCCTATTTCCCAATAAAAAAACGTTTCAATGAAAATCGGAATACTGGTCGTAAGCGTCGACACTACATGTTATAATATGTAGATATATGTCGATTGAAACGAAAATATTGTATACGCATTCAATGACTGATTTAGAAAGAACAAACATTGGATTTAGTATTCCGTTGATAGGGTCTGACGATGAGATAAAGTCATGTACTCGATGTGGTTTTTTTCGTCTCTTCCTACACATTTCCATTCCACATTGTTCTTTTCTCTATCATTTTCAAAAATTAAATTTGTTGCATATAAATTGCGATGTGGGTTCATGAATTATGTATCGGTTCGGTTTTCTTCGCATAAATTTCAAATTTTCAAATTATATTAAGAAAAATCGGAATTGAATAATACGCTGGCCGCAGAAATGATCTCTTGGGATTCTTTAAATGCAATGAAGTGACTGAAATGACTTCGCGATGAATTAGTAATTTATAAACAACAAATTGTTTTTGTCCCTTCTAAGAACATGTATACAACTCCGAGAAACGTCTGAGTCAGGCGTGTACTTATTAAAATTGTTGGCAAAATGTTGCAGATCTCAAACAGAACAATTTTCTCTGTCTGCGCCCAATTTTAAAACTCAATAAAAAAAATCATCACCCGCCTCACCATTATTCTGTTCCCAGACATGTTCGACAAATCAAATGAAAAATCGTCTGAAATTTACGGCTTCCCTTAAACAAGCTATAGCTCTCATTATTATGATGTCAATTTTCATCGACGAAAAGAAAAATATTGCTCGTTTCGTCGTCAGACAAGAAAATAATTCATTCCAATCGATCAACTTTATATTCTCAAGTTTTCAAACGTTTAGTCGCTTCATCGCAGGAAAATATACAAAAGTTCATCTTAACTTGGAATAGTATAACAGAACAATTTTGATTTGGACGACCAAAATTATGGTGAAAAGATCAATCGTTTTATAATTTTAAAATGAATGCGAAGAGTTGCGATTTTATTAAAGTAGTTTTGATTGTAAAGTACGGTTGATTCACTTTGAAACTTTATTAAAACTTTACTTCTTCTGTGGTATTCTTTACGTTGTTGTAAGTTCTTGTCGCAATAAAACTTTTGATTGAACACAATGTTCATCGTTGTAAAAATATATCTTTTTTAAGACTTACTTGCTTTAAGACCTACAGTAAGTAAATATTCTGGTTTGTCCTGTCTAAATACATCAATAAAATGTGAGTTTCTCCGACAGCATACGAACTTGTAGACGTTAAAGGGAGTCTCGACAATTCCTTTTTACTGTTCGTATTTTACTTTCTGTATTTTGGATGTTACAGCGACAGTTTTTATGAACTACTCACTTCACCTGTTTGATAACGAAAAGTAGAGAAACTTTTCATCAAACTATTGTTTACACATTCCCAATTGACTGCTGCAGATGTTTGGTATATTTATCTACTGTGAAATTATGGAAATTAGGCTCTGCATAAACATTTCGAGGCAAAAACGGAAATAAAACCATTTTGGGTCCCACTAAACTTTATAGGAAACCTAGCTGTATAACAGACTAAAATACTACAACAATGGGAAACAGCAAATTTTTGGGCTATTTGTTTATTGTACGTAGAGCCGAATTTGATGTAATTTTTGACTTTAATTGTGGATAAACAAAACAGTGGCAAAGTCGATCTAGCATTTAAAATTAACAATTTATCTATCTTTCTGAAAAATGTACATACATCAAATTAGTAAGTCCGGTTCATGTACGTCATGAGGGATTCTTTTGAAAAACAGCCTACCGAAATCGGACGCATTTTCTTTTGGAATTTTTTATATATACCTAGAAAGGACTTCGGCCCTAGAAGCCAAAACCACTTTCAAAAACAATCTTCGAAGCTTGTGTGGCCGGTGAAAGGTGAGCAAAAACCGAAAAATTGCAATTTTCTTACTAAAATTTCTCAAGTTACACGTGCCGTACAGGGTGTCATTAGAAAGGTAATCACATGTACTACTGAGCCGAATAGGGACTTGATGGTTTTAAAATTCATCCACATTGAAAAATGTGCAGTTGAAGTTTTCAACCGAAGACTTACACTGTTCTTACAGAAATTTCTCGAGGTACACAAAACGTACGAGGTCGTGTGGGGTATCATTTGAAAGGTAATTTTATGTGCTTTTAGACCAAATAGAGCTTATGGGGTTTGGATGCATATGCGATGAAATATGGGCACTTAAACATTTCAACTTCTATTTCGTCGCATATGCATCCAAACCACATAAAAACCTATTTGGCCCAAAAGCACATACAATTACCTTTCAAATGATACCCCACACGACCATGTACATTTTGTGTACCTCGAGAAATTTCTGTAAGAACAGTCTTCGGTTGAAAACTTCAACTACACATATTTCAGTGTGGATGAATTTTAAAACCATCAAGTCCCTATTCGGCTCAATAGTACATATGATTACCTTTCTAATGACACACCACACGACCCTGAACGGCACGTGTAACTGGAGACATTTTTGTGAGAAAATTGCAATTTTTCGGTTTTTGCTCACCTTTCACCAGCCACACAAGCTTCGAAGAATTTTTTTGAAAGTGGTTTTGGATTCTAGGGTCGAAGTCCTTTCTAAGCACATATAAAAAATTCCACTGGAAAATGCTTCCGATTTCGGTAGGCTGTTTTTCAAAAGAATCCCTCCATGTTTCTCTAACTGACTTATAGTTTTTCTCACTAAAGTCGATTTACTTTCCCCACAGTCCTAAGTTTCAATTTTTTTGGCGAATTTGTCCTGAATTAAGACTTCTCGCACCTCTTATAATACACGTCACGAAATTGACGTACGTCCGTCAAACACAAAAGGCCGAAAATTGATTGTTAAATCGATAATGTGGTTGGAACGGAACAGTTTGTAGTGGCCAAGAGTATTGTATAGTGTTCTGCTGGTTCTTACAATAAGGCTAATCTACGTAGATAAGCGGTAAATTTACAAGTGCAACAACATGACCACCCACAAAATGTTGTCCATCAGCCGATTTGCATTAGCGTTATGATTTTGAGCAATATTGTATTAATTACAGTAGTGAAATTTAAGTATGGATTTGCTTCAGCTGTTTTTGAGCTGATCCAATCAAAAATGTGTATACTTGCTTGTACGGTTGAAGCTGCTACAAGCACGCGGGTGGTTTTAATTTTGTGGATCAGTTTAACAGTTTTAATTGTGAGTATCAGCTGAAAAACAGCTGGAACAAATTCATACTGAAATTTCACTGCCTCTGACTGTATCGCAAAAGTAATTTAAAATAGTTTTGTAAATGTTTCGACTCAGTGAACATCATCCAAGTATATACTTTCAAGCGTAGCATAATGGCTTTTTATCTTGTTAAAAATCAAAGTTTCTTCTCTTCATCTGGTTTTTTTTTTAGTTTGTAAATAACAAGATGGAAGGATGGGAAACAATTTATGTGATGAACTACTACTATTACGAATAAATAAATTATAAAAATATAGAACAAACACCAATGAACCAATAAATTTTAAAAATACAATTCTTATTTTGTGTAATATCTAAATGGTTAATAAATTGGAAAGCTTATAGAACATTATAATTATTATAAAAATAAAAATCCAAAAAAAAAATAAAAAAACAAAAAAAATTAAGTCAAACTCATAAGAAATTATAAAAGTTTAAGTAGAAAAGAAAAGTAAAGAACTAATCGTCTGAAGTATATAAACAAAAGTTTTTTTTTCTCATTTCTTTAGCAATACAATTGTTAGTTAGAAATACAGTTTTTAGTTTTAGCTTTGGAATACTGCTTCAATTTCGGCAAGTGGATTCCTAAAAATGAAGAAAAGAAAATATGGAAAATCATGTTGTGTTAGTTGTGAGATAAAAAAGCACCAAAATAAATTGGATTTGTTGTGCGAAATTAATTATAAATCAAATAGTAAAAGCAATTTGTGTCATGAATGTTTCGACTATAATATAAATTTTGCATATTGTACAATAATTGTTTACTGTGATGCAAAATAAATGATTATTACGTTAGAAAAAAAAAACTTAAAAAAAAAACGAAAAACTTTCACGAAAGTTGTGCTTTGACTACAATTTTCTAATACTAGCTAAATACGCCATACATTATAATATATATAAATCATACCAACGAGTATATATATATGTTATATGTGGATATGCTTGCTGTGTAATAAGCGAAGTTTTAATATTCGTCTATATATGTTGCGTTGTTATTTTAAATTAAGTTTAAGTTTACATATTTTTCGTAAAATATTATAGAGTACGCCACGAATTAAGAACTTTCACAAACGCCAATTTTCGAGATTATTATACAATGTTCGTTCAGATTAAAATTATGTGTCGTGGATAGGGTTTCGAAAAAAAATTCAACGAAAACTAAATTCACTGAACTCATTTATTAATCTAGTGCATCAAGGGAATATCTGCAATCGGCGCGTAGAATGCGTTTTGACCGACAATGAACTGCTATAGTTTATAATATTTAGACAACTGATATTATGAGTGCTGTGTAAAACGTTTGTCAAGCACTATTGCGTTGCGAAATAAGCTTTTCAGAACTCGGTAACAAAAAGCAAAACTGTATCTCGAAAAATACTGTTGTATGCCACTCGGTCGTAACGTGATAGCTCGAACAACACGATGTGCATCATTAGACCCGGTATGCGGCCGAGTACATATTTATTTTACGCATCTTACACACTAGTGCGAGAAAAAATCATCAACAAATTTCCAACGACACTACGGAAATATGAGCACTAGGTAGTGGAATTCAAAAAACGTCACTGTTTGTGACAATGAAGTAGTTATTTTCGTATCAAGTATTTTTGTTTACTCGCCAAAAATAAACTATCTCCGAGTTACGACTTTTTACGCCGAAGAGGGTAGTGAAAGTGGATTTACCTTCATTGACGGGCGAAAGAAACGATTTTCGCTACAAGGCACGAATTAGTTTTTTATGTAACAAAAATCGTATGGAGGTATATTATCGCACACGATGTCTTGTCAACCTCGGCTTCGCCTCGGATTGGCAATCTGACATCTAGTGCGATAATATACCAGCATACGATTCGTGTTGCATACAACGTTTAATGCAATGAAGAAAATCGAATAGACACAGAAGATAATCTCAGTGTGACTTCAGTAACATACGTTGCTTAAACCCCTTGCAAATCCTTTATCGCACTAGTGCGATAAAATACGTTCATATGACATTGCACACAGGCGGCGTAAGTTACAAATATCATCACTGAATTGCATAAATGCACTTACCGCCTGCTAGCATGTAAAATAACTTACGTAATTGCTTCTAATTATTGTTTTGGCTTGTGTGACTACTTCGTTCGGCTTTCGCTCGTTCTGCAACCCTCAAACTTGTCAAAACAAGAAATTTACTAGCAGGCATATCATATACTATTAAAACGCAGCCCTGAAACTAATCAGATGCGTTCACAAGTTTGTTATCTGATTTAGCCATATAATTAGAAAAAGAAAATGGTTCGGCACACCAAGCACATAATAATCACTATGATTTTGCCAGGACTAATCTGAAGTTTTCATAAATAATGGAATAACGGAAAAGCGGCGAGAGTAAGTGAATAAATAAACAACTAAAATATACGGTGGAAGTAGCTCTCTTAACGAGGCTAAATTTTCCGATTTATTGTTTGAAAAAACAGATTTTATTATTACAACAACATCATTTGTGGTGCTATCAAACATTTAACAATTTGAACAAGAGTAGCAGAAATACAGTCTAATGGAATCTTTCGACCCACTTGCCACACTGTCGTCATTCACAATTTTCCCGGTATACATTCATGCCAACATTCTTCACGAACAAGAAAACTAAATTAACAAACACTCAGCTTTTAGGTGTCTTTCATGAAGTGTCTGAAAACATTTTCTGTACATATGCTACATAAATGTCATGCAATAACTCTATCTGTAACCACATTGCTACTATGCGATCATTATACAGACAAACGGGGTGACGACAATGGTAGACGTTCGCGTATGAGAATCTGTACTTGTGAAATATAAATGGTCAGTAGAGTAGAGCCGTGAGCCGGAATGGCAACGTTTAGACAATATCAGGTATGTTACAGGTGTTGACATCTTTGATATGTTTTAAGCTATAATAATGAAATTTCCAACATAGACTTATAGTGAGACCATGAAGGAGCAGTGGTAAAAGTAAATTTTAAATTGACAAGAAATTTAAACAAAATCATTTTGTATCTTCTGGGAATATTTTAAAACAATTAATGTATGGGAAGCAAGTGTAACATCCCCTTCTTCAGTTTTCTTGTAATTTATCCGAAAGCTCTGACCTAACTATCTTGAAACTATCAATATGGTGGGCTATGACCGAAAACCAAGTATAACGTTTATTGAAGAGTCATTGTACGCAATTCAATTTCGAGTTGAAAGGTGACAAACGCAAGACTTCAGCGCTAAAAGAGCAACGACATGTAAAACAGCATCGTTTATAAATACTCTTGCTCCGATTCATTAGAATACTTTGAATGAAACTTAATATTGAATCCGAGACAAAGATAATAGACGACATAAGTCGTACACATTTGAAACACTTACGAAAAACACTCAATATTATCATCTTAGTAATACCAACGAACAAAGAGATGTTATATGTAACTTACGGTCGTCTATCCTTGCGTCTATCGACTATAGTAGAATATAAATAACCACAACTTTGTTTACCATATTATTTATGCTGTAAGACAGATGCCTACGTTGATCAACATCAGACAACACGTACGTATGTGGCGAATTAGATTTAGAACAATCATGAGCTAGATTTGTACTGTGTAAAGCTATTGAAAAATTCTTGGATTGAAATTCTTGAGGAATAAAAACTTTAGCTGGCAAAACTTGCAAAAAAAGATCGACTTAGGTTTGGGTTGGCTTCGAAAAGAAAAATTCTGATGCATTGCCTAAGTGCAATTTAATTGAAGTGTAAAAAGTTGAAGCGTGTTGAGCCGCAAGTGTGAAATACAAACATCAAAACTATTTTTGATGAGTATCAAAAAGTGCTTTGAAACATTTCTTTGAAACAATCACAAATGTTTCTGATAGAAGAACCACTCTTCGATTCGTGGCAGAAATTTTCACATTTGTGACGGTTGGACGGTTGATGTGCAATGTGCCCGTGGCTGCTTCGAATTCAAACGAAAATCGATTGTAGCTATACCAAGACACAATCCTTTTTCTAGTCGACTAGTCGAAGTATATATATATATAGAGAATGGTAATGACCGCTATTCAATATAAGTAGATGCCACAGAATATCAACCAGACAGTGACAATCAATTGAAGAAATGACGCAACAGATAGGCGCATGAATTTTGAATTTGATTTAGATTTCCAATCAAAATACACAAAAGTTTTGCATCAAACTTTCGTTGAGCATATTTGTTGAACGTACATGCATGGTATATGGTATACGGTATACGGTGTTGTCATTATTTGATATGTTACATTATACAATGAATCAATAAACATTCAAAATTTGAATATTTAGGTATTCTTCGATTAAAATGAAAGCATCAGTCATTCAACCAAAAATTGTAAGTTAGCCCAACATAATAAAAGAGCTGGAGCAAAGAAAATCGAATGGATATTTGTATTTTTATCAAGAAAAGAACTGCACAACATGGATTTTTCAATCGGGCTATTTTTCATGTGTATGTATTATATGCTTCTCCATTACACTTAGATTTTCAATAAAGATTCTGCGTTTTATTTTTGCGAAGCTTTATGTTATGGTCTGCTGGTCGAGATTTTATTACTTATGTATATGAGGCATAAGAAGAATTTTACGTTGGTTTTTTCTCTGCTAAACACACCACTCAATCGTCCAAGGGCGAAATATAAAAATGATTTTAATCGAGACGCTGGTCTCGGTTTATTTTTAGTATGGTTATAAGATATCGTAATTCAACATCTGTCTGGTGGCTGTCCACCTCTTCGTTTGACTTTGATTGGGTCGAATAGAAATAAAATTAATGAATCATCCCACCCATTGGAAAAAATACTTTATAAATAATTCTTACTGTAAACGAGACAGGCACAGTATAAAATGTCAAGGTCTAAGCGATGAGTTGTGGGACCAGCGTTTGTATAGAAAAATATACAGTGAAACTAAGTAAACACTAAACGATATTAGAAACAAAAGAAGTACCAGATTTAATCGTCACAGATCTACCAAAAAGGACAAATTCATCGTCGAGTGGCGTTATTGGCATGCTAATACGGTTTCGGGAATTCGTTTGTCAACAATTTTAGCGTAAATTTATCCTTTTCGGAGACATGCACAATGCGACTAAAATTGTGGTGCCCTCGGTCGCATAAAACCTACAACACAACCATCGAACGCACTCATCCAATCATCAAATTAATTCCAATCACCAGCTGCGCCAGATGATTAACTGAATTGTCATTACGTTGTCAAACTCAATTCTGTTTTTGTTGTTAAAACAACTAAATTACGTTTTCTAGTTCAGACCAAACCGTGTATAAAATAGCTGGAATTAGTAAATAAATTATTCATTCTCCATTTGGATTCAATCCTAACCACAAGTCTTTCACTTGTAAAGTAGCAGGATCCCATATTGGTGACCCCAAAAACGAACACAAGTTCCTTCGGGTATTTAGTATAAGCAACGAGCTTTCGTACTACAACACAGAAATTCAGTCGACCATCGTCAACTTTACAATTTCTGCTCTCTTAATCACTACTAATTATGGCAAACGAAGACGAACTTCCTTTCCAAAACGCTCAAGATAACGTTCAGCAAAACGGTGAGGCTCAGCAAGATGCTCAGCAAAATGCCCAGCAAAATGTTCAGCCCAACGCTCAGCAAAACAACGCAGTCAATCGCATCCAGGTTAGAGTTCCTCCCTTCTGGAAGCAAAACCCCCAGCTGTGGTTCCGCCAGTTGGAAGCGCAATTTGCGAACTCTAATATAGTCAGTGATCTGACCAAATTTAATACGATTGTCGGCGTTGTTGAGAGCGACATTCTCACCTCGGTTAGCGATATAGTCCTCAACCCACCTGTTGGAAATCTCTACGAAACAATAAAACAGCGGTTGATAAAGGAATTCGAAGACACCGAAAATAAAAAGCTGAAAAATCTTTTCAGTGAAATTGCCATCGGTGAGATGAAACCGTCCAGCTTACTTCGTCGAATGAGGGAACTGTCTTGCGGAAAAGTGGGTGATGACCTATTGAAAACCCTCTGGTTACAAAGATTACCCGTCAATATACAAACAGTTCTTGCCACCAGTAGCGATAATCTAACGCAGTTGTCCGTAACTGCTGACATTATGTTTGATATAACTGAGGCAGCTTCCATTCAGGCCGTCAGTAATAATCAAGTTAATCAAATCAGCGATTTAGTAAACGTCGTTGATCGGCTAGAAGGTAAGATCGAAAGTCTGAAAGAAGAATTTCTCAAACCTGGTAAAAGCAATCAACGATCAGCACGAAATCGCCAAACAACGCCCGTTCGGGCACCTTCTGAAGCGAACAAAGACTTTTGTTTCTACCACAAATCTTTCGGTAACAAAGCAAGGAAGTGCAAAGAACCTTGCTCGTATAACGATTCGAAAACAAACCAAGAATATAGGCCAAATTGCTCAGTGATTAGCCAGGCACCAAACATAAGTCGTTTGTTCGTTTCAGATAGGCACTCTGGGAGAGATTTCCTTATTGACACTGGGGCAGATTTAAGCGTCCTCCCTCCCACTTCTCGTGAAAAAGGTAACGTCCCTTGTCTCTTCAAGTTATATGCCGCAAACGGCTCGCTTATTAAGACATACGGAAGCAAAACAGTCACGTTGAACCTCGGCTTACGCCGCCCCATTCGTTGGGTTTTCATTATCGCAGACGTGCGATCGCCCATCATCGGTTCTGACTTGTTAAAAAAATACGACCTTTTAATCGACGTCAAAAACAACAAATTGGTTGATAACCTGACTAGCATCTCAATCCACGGAAAAATTCCTCAAAACAACTCTGGCACACAGATCAAATCTCTGTCAGGGGAAACTCAGTATCATCAGTTGATTCAGGAATTTCCCGATTTGTTAGATCAATCGGCTATTAAAAAAGTGTCGAAAAAACACAACGTCCAACACAGAATTATAACTAATTGCCAACCAATTTTCTCTAAACCAAGGCGTCTTAACGCCGAAAAACTTAAGCTAGCTAAAGCTGAGTTTGACAAAATGCTCGAACTGGGCATCTGTCGACCATCTGATAGTCCATGGGCTTCTCCTTTACACATAGCACCTAAGCAAAGGGCGGCTGGAGACCCTGTGGCGACTACAGACGTCTAAACGCTAACACCTTACCAGACCGTTACCCGGTTTCTCACATTCAAGATTTTAACCATTTTTTGGAAGGTCAATCCATCTTCAGCGTGATCGACTTGGTAAGGGCGTATAATCAAATTCCAGTAGCGGAAGAGGACATTCAGAAAACGGCCATCATCACACCCTTCGGTTTATTCGAATTCCCTTCTATGACTTTTGGTTTATGCAACGCTGCACAATCATTCCAGCGTTTTGTTAACTCGATTATCCAGGGACTGGAGTTTTGTTTCGCCTACCTGGATGACATTTTGATAGCATCTAAAAACAAAGAGGAGCATATTGAACACCTTCGCATCCTATTGCAACGCTTGAACGACTACGGCGTCGTAATACAACCAAATAAATGCTCTTTTGGTAAGTCTCAAGTTGAATTTTTAGGCTATCAAATTTCGAAGGATGGCACGAAACCATTGGAATCCAAAGTCATTGCTATTAAGGAATTTAAAGTTCCCGAGACAGTTGACCAGTTAAAACGATTTTTGGGAATGATTAATTACTATCGTCGCTTCATGCCCATGCAATCGAAACTCAAATTCCTTTGCTAGACTGTACTAAAGGCAACAAGAAGAAAGACAAGTCTCCAATAGATTGGACTCCAGAGAGACTTGATGCCTTTAACAAATGCAAAGAGCACTGGCCAACGCAACTCTCTTGTCTCATCCATCAGACAACGCCAAAATCTGTCTCATGGTTGATGCGTCAGACACTGCAATAGGCGGAGTAGTTAATCAACTTAAAGATAACGCTTGGCAACCCTTAGCTTTCTTTTCAAAAAGATTATCTTCCGCCGAAAGCAAGTATTCGACATACGACAGGGAACTCTTGTCAATTTACGCTTCAATTAAACACTTCCGTCCGATGCTCGAAGCCAGAGATTTTACCATCTTTACGGATCACAAGCCTCTCGTTTTTGCTTTCAACCAAAAGAACGAAAAAGCTTCTCCTAGGCAACTCCGACATCTCGATTTTATAAGTCAATTTACCACAGATATTCAGCATATCTCTGGCATTGACAATGTAGTCGCTGATACACTATCTAGAATAAATAGTATTTCGCTCTCTAGCTCAGTTGACTATAATCTTATCGCTCAGTCTCAAAGACGGATAAGGAATTAAACAACTAAAAAAACAGCGAACAGGACTCAAACTAGTCGAAATAATGTTTCACGAAGTCCTAATAACGTGCGATGTCTCCACTGAAACACCACGACCATTCATTCCTTCGGAATTAAGGAAGACAATCTTTGAACAAGTTCACAATCTCGCTCATGCCGGAACAAAAGCTACGTCCAAACTCATTAAAAAGTCATTCGTTTGGCCCAGCATCGACAAAGACGTTCAGATATTTTGTAAAAGTTGCGTGCCATGCCAAAAAGCTAAAGTCTTCCGGCATAATAAATCCGCTTTCGAACAAATTAAGGCACCTAGTACGCGATTCGAACATGTTCACATAGATTTAGTTGGACCACTCCCAACCTCTGAAGGTTACACTTACTGCCTGACATGCATTGATAGGTTTACTCGCTGGCCTGAAGCCATTCCGATAACCGACATTAAAGCCGAAACAGTGGCAAAGGCATTCTTTCTTAACTGGATCGCTCGTTTTGGTCCAGCTATTCACCTGACGACCGACCAAGGTGTGCAATTCGAATCGGAACTCTTTACCGAACTAAACAAATTAATGGGAACCCGTAGGCTACGTACCACACCTTATCACCCTCAGGCAAATGGCATGATTGAACGTTGGCATCGAACTTTTAAAAATGCCATCAAAGCGCATGCCAACAACCGTTGGACAGAAACTCTTCCGTTAATTCTCCTCGGTTTAAGATCCATAATCTCGGACAACCTCAATGCTTCACCAGCAGAAATGGTGTACGGTACAAACCTACGTTTACCTTATCATTTCTTCAATGAATCTAAACCTAAGCGTAACCAAACCAATCCATCATCCTTCGTTGAACGATTAAAAGAAAACATGAACAAACTACTGCCAATCCCTGCATCTAACCATCACAAACAACAAATTTTCATTCATAAAGGATTAAATTCCTGTACACATGCTTTCGTGCGAACAGATGCCGTAAAAAAATCGCTTCAAAACCCATACGAAGGCCCGTTTGAAATCATTTCTAAACATAAAAAATACTTCACACTGAAAATAAAAGGAAAATTCAAGCAAATCTNCACGAGAATTTTTAAATGAGACAAATATTTTTTTTGATACCAACATCGAAAGTTGATACTTTCGCCTCGAAATCCGGGGCGAAAGTAAAAAAATGCAAGTTATGTGTTTGAGCGGGGGGAGAAAGAAAGAACTACATTAAAAGGCCTGACAAGATCTCTCATCTTT